>NC_135482.1:169464748-169767778 GCF_052094955.1 Ictidomys tridecemlineatus
TAAGAAATTAACAAATGATAATAAAATAGCAGAATTATAATATATCTTGATAAAAGTTATATGAATGTGGTCTTTCTTAAAATACAGTGCAGTTTATTCACCCTTTTTTTGATGTGAGATGGTACATTGTCTGCGTGATGAGATGAATGACATAGGCATTTAATGTGGTATTATTAGGCTTCTATTTAAGTTCTGATGTATTGATAGACTCTAGATGTATCCTCTGCTTTGGGTGATCCTGGACCATCGAATCATGACTATGTTGATTATTGGATGTCAGGAGTTGATGACATCCATGTTTAGGGTCCTTGGTAGTCCAGGTGGTCTTTTATTGAGACTGTTCAGAAGATCGTGTAATTAGAAATTTTTGTATGGCCTTCTATATTTTATGCCACAGTGCTTCCTTTGCACTTGTAGGACTTCTTCAAGAAGAAAATGGTTTCACCGGGTGCAGTAGCCCACATCTGTGATCCCAGTGGCTCAGGAGGCTGAGACAGGAGGATTGAGAGTTCAAAGCCAGCCTCAGCAAAAGTGAGGTGCTAATTAACTCAGTGAGACCCTGTCTCTAAATAAAATACAAAGTAGTGCTGGGGACGTGGCTCAGTGGTTGAGTGCCCCTGAGTTCAATCCCTGGTAACCCTCCCCATCAAAAAATAAATAAATAAATAAATCAAACAAACAAAAAACCCAGAGTGGTTTCATTGCAGTTGAAGAATTGTGTTGGATGGTATCCCATTTTCCTTAATTGACGAAGAACTCAACTCTCTGTAGCAGCAATTTCTCATCAGCACATGCAGTTTGGCCCAAAGCTAATGTTGAATCTGTAACTATTCCTTGTTTGCATTAAGTGATTTTTGATATTTTTTTTTTAGGGAATCCCTTGCTATAGCAAGACTTACTAAGTCTTTCTGTAGACTCAGTGCTTTCTATTGCAACATACTTACGCCAGTTAGTCAGGACACATTGTATTCATGTCTTCCACCCATAAATTTAATGATTTTTCTGTCTTAACTCAGCACTTATTGCACACTGTAGCTGTAACTTTTGAATTTAGAGATATGAAAGAATACTGGCATGAATATCTTTTTCCTTCTTTTTAGATATAAAAAGAAGGAAAAAGATATTAGATAGATAGATAGAAGAAGATTCATTATTACCATAGATCTTAGCAACCTCAACATTGATTTTTTTTGTTTATTAAGTTGGGAACTTTTTCACTTATATTAAGCACTTTTACAGCTTCTTTTTGGTACAGCCAAATTTTTACCAGCACAACTGCTTTGTGCTTTGGGGCCATTATTAAGTAAAATAAGAGTTACTTGAATATAAGCACTATGGTACTGAGGTTGATCTGATAACCAAGATGGCTACTAAATGATGGGCAAATACATGGATATGCTGGCCAGAGAGATTATTCACATTTTTGGTGGGTTGGAGTGAGATTTTGTAACACTACTCAAAACAGTGCACAGTTTAAAACTTATGAATTCTTTCTGGAATTTTCCATTTAATATTTTCAGAACATGGTTAACCTTATGTAACTTAAACCATGGAAAATGAATCTGCAGATTAGGGAGAACTGTACATATTTTGGCGCACACACATACACACACACACACCCTTACCTGCAAATGGAATTGCTGGGTCATAGAGTAAATGAATGTTCAGCTTTAATAAAAATGGCCCGTTTTCCAAAGTGGTGTGCCATTTTTTCCAGCAGCAAAGTTTCTTTTTTTTTTTTTTTTTGTGGTGCTGGAGTTTGAACTCAGGTAGGCCTTGTGCATCGAGCACTCTACCAGCTGAGCTGTATTCCCAGCTCTTCTTTTATGTTTTTCTAACAGTTTTTAAATTTTTGCCATCTGAAAATCACTGCGGATTTTAGTTTTATTTTCCTGAGAAATAATGTGTTGAACACCTTTTCATGTGGCTTTTGAGTCTTTGTGTGTGTATGTGTGTGAGAAATGCCTGTTAATTTCTTTTTCTCATTATGAAAAATAGGCATGCCATTTTAATAATCTTTAAAGTCAGTAAGGTTGGGGAGGGAATAATGCTAACTATACATAATTGAAATTTTTCTCATTTGTCCTTTCTAAAGTATGATTCAACTCATTTTTTATTAGCTAATCTAGATATATTTAACAATGAATTTCAGAATGAGATTCTTTTGTTCCAATGCTAAATTTTGACATAGAGAACTATTTCATTTATTGTAAGAAACAAGAACAAAAAATTACTTACTAGACATATTTTGATGTATTCTATTCTGTTTTTTAATTAATAAGATATTTGGACCCAAGAGCCTTTATCTGTTCATCAGCTACATATTGAATGTTTTCTCTGTGTCAAAACTAAGAGTAAGCTTAGGGGATGCCATAGTGAACAAGTCAGAGAAAACTGTCCTCTTTAAATATATTCAGGTAGATGAGGTGGATCCTAGAGAAGTAAACAGTTAAGCAAGATAATTACGAATGTTTTCTATTTTGCAGTTATGGAGCAAGAGCCACAAGATGGAGAACCTGCTGAAATCAAGATCATCAAGGAAGCATATAAAAAAGCCTTTTTATTTGTTAATAAAGGACTGAATACAGATGAATTAGGTCAGAAGGAAGAAGCAAAGAACTACTATAAACAAGGAATAGGACACCTGCTCAGGGGAATCAGCATTGTATCAACTGAAGCTGAACACACAGGCCCTGAGTGGGAATCTGCTAGACAAATGCAACAGAAAATGAAAGAAACACTACAGAATGTACGCACGAGGTTAGAAATTCTAGAGAAGGGCCTTGCTACTTCTCTGCGGAATGACCTTCAGGAGGTACCTAAGTTATATCCAGAATTTCCACCTAAAGACATAGGTGAAAAGTCACCAGAGCCTCAGTCCTTTAATTTACCTCTTCAGCATGCTGAAGTAGATGGAAACACTTCAGCCTTAAGTGCAGGGTTAGTGGCTACACCTCCTTTGTCCTTACCATCTCCAGGCTGTCCATCAGAAGCTCCTCCTGCTTATACTCCTCAGGCTGCAGAGGGTCACTACACTGTGTCCTATGGAACAGATTCTGGGGAGTTTTCGTCAGTGGGAGAAGACTTCTATAGGAATCATTCTCAGCCACCTCCTCTTGAGACCTTAGGGCTAGATGCAGATGAGTTGATTTTGATACCAAATGGAGTACAGATTTTTTTTGTAAATCCTGCAGGGGAGGTTAGTGCACCTTCATATCCTGGGTACCTTCGAATTGTGAGATTCTTGGATAATTCTCTTGATACAGTTCTAAACCGTCCTCCTGGGTTTCTTCAGGTAAGTCAAAGGAAAACATAAAACATAATTTCAAATATATTTAGACATCTACATATCGTATATATAAAATGACATCTTTGCATCATTTTTGACAACATTTATAATGTATCTAGGATTGTAAGACAAGTGAAAAAATATTTAAGTTCTACTTTCTTCTTAAATGTATTTATGAGCTTTGAACATCTACATTTCTGTTTGATTTTCTTTTCCTTTCTTTTTTTTTTTTTCGTTTTTTAAGATAATGAGGTCTTGTTTTGGTATTTGTGATGATAGGACCTAAGGAACATCAGAGTGTTTATTCTTAAGTTTTTAATTCTTTACCTGGAGTTACTTAGTAACTTTAATTTCAAGTTATGTAATATATACAAATTATGTATGTAATTCATGTGGCTGTGTAATTGTAAATATCCACAAATGTTATCAAGACCCAGCTGAGCGTCTGAACTGGGCTAGAATCAGCACTGTCTAGAGTAGTAGTTCTCAACTAGGAGCAATTTTGCCCCTCCAGGAAACTTTTGAGTACATCTGCAGACATTTTCAGTTATTGCAGCTAGAGAGTGGTTGCTGCCAGCATCGTGGTTAAGGATAAGGATGTTGCCAAACATCTACACAGGACGGCTACTAAAGCATTTAAAAAAAAAAAAAAATCCAGCCCAAAATCTAACATAAAGTTAGAAACTACAGATGAGTTTACCAGAATGTAGTTGGTCCAAGTGCAAAGACTGCCACTAAATAATAGTAATGTTAGAAGCATTGCTGTGGATTTAGTGAGGTATTCTGAATGTGATAGTTCAATACAACCTGCTTTTAAAAGGTTGCATGTAGAAACAAGGGAGATAGACTCTTGAAATAAGAACTTGTTATACATTGAGTATAACAAAGGATTTTGCATCAATGAGAAATCACTATTTAAGCAAAGTATTTTCACCCAAAGTTCAGATTATGTGGCTTAGTTATAGCACTATTTTTTTCTTATATATACTAAGTTCTTTTTTAAAGATATGTAGCTTTTACATGGAGTTAACTTGAATGTTGTTTAAAGAACCTAGAAGTTATTAAGAAATTAATATTTTTTAATTCAGGATAAATTAGTTGCCAAAATATAATGATGAAGAGTTAATTGCTAGAATTTTTCAGTTATATGTGGCAGCATTCTCCCCACCTGCAAAATCTCTTGACTGTTTTTCCTCCGTTGAGACTAAATCTCATCTGGATTGAATTATCTTCCCTTAGAAAATTGGTATGTTATAACTGATGTTATTGAAAGTTGCCCCAACCCCTTAAGGGTTTTTCTTAGAAAGAATTGGGACTATCCAGTTCAAATAGTCAAGGTGACAATGCATTTTAAAGAAATTGTAGTAAAGTACATAAAGATTTTCACAAACTTTGGTCATTTTACAATAATCTACAATTTTTTTTGTCAAAAATATAATCCTATTACTTTGTTAATATTTTTATTTTCACTTGTTAATTTCATCAAACCAGTAACAACTGAAATCAAGGAAAGGATGTTTTTTTTTTTTCTTGGTACATATTAAAATACATAGCTACTCAGATATTTAAGAGTTTGTGAATTACCCAATGTCATTTTGGAAGACTGTACTTTTTTTGTAGCTGTCTGAAGTTTGACTTTTATAAAAGAAGTGACTTTTGGGATAAATAGAAAAGAATATGTGAAATAAAAAGAATTTTAAAGTGCTTATTAGGCACTTTCTAGGAGTCACTTGAGTATTCTAGTTCTTGTATGTTTTTATTTTGTTGGTTAGAGATGATGGTAGTGTATCAGAGTTTTCCATCTTTCATATGAAATTTCTCATGCTCTTTGACTTACATTCATCACACATTGTTTTAATAAATTGGCTTTCAAATTTTCTTTATGATAATAGTGTTCTGGAAGTTGTGCACAATAAAATTTTGGTTACTGAAAGAATGTTAACATATTAGAAATGAATGCATTTGGAAATTCTGATTTAAAATTAATCTCATGAATTTAGATAGCCATGATTTGAATTTAAGTCAAAGTGTATTGATAAACTGCCCTCCCCAGATGGCATTGCAGGAACACTTTGTATTATTTTGTCTTAATTTCATAATACATAGTGAGTACACAAACATATCTTAATCTCTTCTAGCTCTGTCATGGTAGGTTCTCTTGGGGTTTAAAAAAAAATTTACATTATGAGTGCTGGGTTTTTAATTAAAACAGTTCTTTTCTTTTCTGATTTAGACTGCATGATCTCAAATCCTACCTTCACTTTTTAATTGTTGACCCTTAGCAAATTAGTTAACCTGTTTGTGCTTCAGTGTCAATGTGCAAAAAAAATTACAATAATACTGCTTTGAAATAAAAACTAAGTGCCTATCAGTTGATGAATTGATAACATATAGTATATAAGCACAATGTAATACTATTCACTGCAAAAAAGAATGAAACCCTGTCATTTGTGTCAGTATTGATGGAACCTAGAGGTCATTAAGTGAAGTGAAATAAGCCAAGCACAGAAAGACAGGAACCAGGATTTCCCTGATGTGGAATCTAAAAATGTTGATCTCATGGAAGTTGAATGGTGGTTACCAGAGGGCTGCAAATGAGGGTGAGGTTGGGAGAGGAGTGAGGTAGGATTGATCGATGGGTACCAAATTATAGTTAGGAGCAAGAAATTCTGGTATGCTATTGCATTATAGGGTAACTACAGATAATAATATAATGTACATTGCAAAAAGCTAGAAGAAAGGATTTTGAAAGTTTTAGCATAAAGAATGATAAATATTTGAGGAAATATATGTTTAACCTGATTTGAACATTGTGCAGGGTATATGTGTATTAAGATATTATATGGTACCCTGTTTTTATATTTTCATGTTATCATTAAATACCAATTTCATAGGATTGTTTTAAATTAGTAAATAACATGTGTAGTACTGGAAAACAGTTTTGAGTTTGTACATTTCCACAAAGGGATATCTAATTTGAATAATTAATTCACTTTGATTCTTACATTTAAAGCTAGAAGCATATTGGTAGCACTGGACTATTTAAGGCCATCAGTTTTAAAACCATTATTAGGGGAGCAATAGCATTTTTAAAGTTTTCTTGCAGGAACATCAGATTAGCAAATGATTAATTTTCATTAGGTATTTATTGATATTGATGGTTCTATAAAATCTTTTAAAATGTGTGTTAGACTTTAAAATGTTTGTTTTATAACAATTTTATTATAACATAGATGAAAATTATTCCATTTATTGATAATTTTTTTTTACCTAATTCTTTCAGGTTTGTGACTGGTTGTACCCTCTGGTTCCTGATAGATCCCCAGTTCTGAAATGTACTGTAGGTGCCTATATGTTTCCTGATACAATGTTACAAGCAGCAGGTTGCTTTGTGGGAGTTGTCTTGTCTTCTGAGTTACCAGAAGATGATAGAGAACTCTTTGAGGATCTGTTAAGACAAATGTCTGATCTTCGGCTCCAGGTAATTTGTATTATAGTCATTAGGGTAAAAAAATCTATTTTAACATAAGCACTTCTGCTTTTAAAGAAATTATTACAACATCTGATGTGATAAGAGTTAGAAGATAAGAATATATATTTTCCTCTGTGTTCATAATTTCATGCTGGGAATTTGCTGTAAATAGTGGATAAGATTGTGGAATTCACATTTTTCCACTTAATATTCTTTAACTCAGCTCTCACTGAGCTTATATGGACTTTAATGTCCTCTTTCCTTAAAATGGAGATGTTAAATGCAATCAATCCTAGATAACTGTCAACATTCATAATAAAAAATATTTTACCCCTCTTGGCAAACAGTATGTTTTAAACTTCATGGTGCTGTGGTAAACTTTAAAGCATTTATATTAATGGTAGCAAGTGGTTATGCTCTGTGAATGTTAGCTGTTGTTTCCTTTAGTATGTTATTGCTTGGTTGGAAAAATGGACTAATTGGTGTCAAATGAAATGAAGGTAATTTTAGCCTTAGCTGATAAGTTGTTAGACATAAGACATCTGATTGATGTTTTACAAATAAATATCAATTGAGTAAATTGTCTTTGTTCTCATGATATGTGAAGGCCAAATGAAAAGAAAAGAACATGTGATTTAAAATACGATCATCCTGTGAAGTTTCCTTATTTAATCTGTTTCTTCTGCCCACACACTTACCTTTCATTGGAAGGTTGAAATAGACTCATATGAGGTTTTCCAATGTTTTGCTCATCTACTGTTTGACAAGAGGGGGAAAATATTTTTTTATTATGAATGTTGACAGTTATCCGGGATTGACTGCATTTAACAGCCTGGTAGTATAATTTTTTGTTCTTCTCTTTAGTCAGCAAACAGTTGGAATCCTTTATTTAACCTGTTTTTTTATTAAATGGTGAGATGGGAAGTCATCAGGACAAATAGATATATATGTGTGTGTTTGTGTGCATATATGTGTGTATATGTATACATGTGTGTTTGTACATATATGTATGTGTGTATGTACATATTTAATACCTATTTTCAGGTACCTGAGAATGACCTGGTGATCAAGGGCAGTACTTAAGAATAACCAATAGTTCTTAATATATGTTAGCAAACACATGATCACTTGTATAGAAATGTGTAGCCTTGGTGTGTTCATGGGGAAGAATTTACAAACTCAGGAAAATGAGCTGTACTTATATTACTGGGCTTTTGAAAAGAAATTAAATAGACTTTATGTTATAGCATATGTAATTTTCTCTAATTTTAGTTTTTGGTTGTATGTTATTTTTACTTTGCTATATTGTTCCAGAACCTCAACTGTAAACAAAAGGTAATAGCCATAATTTTTATTTGTTTTGACTTTAAAGCATTCATTCAGCAAGGTGTATGCTGATAGAATACCTGTTATATTAAATGCATAAAATAAAAAAGTCAGCTTTTAACAATGCAGAGTGGACATGAGTTTTATTAATTGCCTCTAAACTCAATTTTAGTCTTGTATATACTTCCTAAAATTTATTATTGGTTACCTAAATAAACATAATTATCATATCTGATTTAAAGATAATATACTAAAATCTGTTACCATTATGCTTTGTTTTTTGAAATTTATTATAGATTATATGTGTAAACAACATTAGAGATTTGAGGTTTGATGATGAGATAAAAAAGTTTAGAGAAGAGAAAAATAGTTGTTTATAGACTGTCAAACACTGATTTTTGCATAATTGTATCATGAGAGTATGATCTAATGCATCTGGAGGAAAGTCATCTTTTTAACAAATGGTGTTAGTAAAACTGGTTATCTATATGTAGAAGAATGAGAATAGATTCTTATCTTTCACCCTATACAAAAGTCAACTCAAAATGGATCAAAGACCTAGGAATTAAAAGAGAAACTATGCAACTCCTAGAAGAAAATGTAGGGTCAACAATCCAACATAGGCACAGCTTTCCCAGTAGGATCCATCAAGCTCAGGAAATAAAGAAATTAGTAATTGGGATTGCATCAAATTAAAAAAAAAAAACTTCTGTACAGCAATATAGCAAGAATGTAAAGAGAAAAGCTACTGAATGAGAGAAAATCTTTGCTAGCTCTTATTCTGACAGAGGAGTAAAATCCGAAATATATAAAGAACTCAAAAAACATGGAAAAAATTAGTAAATAGGCAAATGGACAAAATAGACACTTCTCAAAAGAAATACTAACGGCTTAATAAATAAGTATGAAAATATCTTCAGCTTCCTTAGCAGTTAGGGAAATGAAAATCAAAACTTCACTGAGATTCATCTCCAATTAGAAAGGCAACCATCAGGAATACAAACAATAATTGATGCTAGAGAGGATATAAAGAAAATGGAACACATTTACACATTTGGTGGGATTATAAATTAGTATAACCACTTTGGAAATAAGTATGTAGGTCCCTCAAAAGATAATGGAACCACCATATGACCCAGCTATACCACTCTTTGGAATAGCTTTATCCTAAAGAATTAAAGTAATCGAACCATAGTGGTTCATGAATTGCCATGAGCAGCACAATTCACAACAGTCAAACCATAGAACCAGCCTAGATGTCTGTCAGTGGGTGAATAGATAAAGAAAATGTTATGTACATACACAGTGGGGTTTTATTCAGTCATAAAGAATGACATTTTGTCATTTGCAGGAAAATGAATGGAACTTGAAAACATTATGTTAAGCTAAATAATCCAAACTCAGAAAGTTGAGAGTTGTCTGTTTCTTCTTGTATGTGGAAGCCAGAGAGGAAAAGGAAAAGAAAGGTGGAGGGGAAATCTCATGGAAAAAAAGTGGAGGAGAGGGACCAGAGGATTGGAGGAGTGGAGAGAAAGGGGAAATACTGGGGAATGATATTGGCTAAATTATGTTGTTATATTGTGTGCATGTCTGAATATGTAACAGTGAGTCCCATCATTGTATAAGATTATAATGTACCAATAAAAAAAATACGGGAAATAAAAATCAATGATAGAGAAAAGAATCAAAAACAAAAGTTAAGTCTGATTTGAGCTAAGGTTAGTCCTTTATGACCTAGGCCAACTGGCAAAGGGCAGAAGGGGAAAATGAATTCCAAATCCCTGGAAGAGCAAGATGCCCCTCTGACCAATTGAAGGAAGAAGCTTCTGCCACTTCATTAGACCAAGGCAACAAGGATATGCGTCATAGAGGAAAACGTGGAAAAAAGGTAAATGAAAGAGCAAAAGAGAGTGGGTGTGTTCTTTTATGATGGTACCTTTCACCAGTTTCATGGGTTTCACATTTACTGAAACACATTCACTTATGCAGATTTCATTAGCAAAGACACTTAGAATCAGCTTTAATATTTCTCTTACCAAGTATTTGTTCCTTAACTATTTTAAAAGGTATTCTGTGTTTGGGAATAGTTTTTCTTTAATACTTGAAAAATTTGAATATTTAATCATTAATGATGTGCTTGCTTTTTTTTTTTTTTAGATTGTTCTCTACTTTCCTGTATTTACTAAGAACTTAGGGCTGGGTATGCTACTCTTTCTTGCACTCTACCATTTTTATCAGTTCCTTATTTTTCATGATGGGCAAACAAAGCTGAGATTTGGTTTCTTAAAAGTATATTTAGTAGTTTCTTCTATAATTGTTCAGGTTCTGATTATTAAGTATACTCTAAATGGCGTATTTGGATTAGAATTCAGTAAATTACTGAGTATTAGAATAGTGGGTATATGTATTGGAAAAAGCATAAATTTCTTATCTCAAGGAGTTATATAGTTGAAAGCACAGATAAGCAAAGAAATAATTTTTATCTAATGCAATCATTACAAGATTCAGCCTAATCTTATAGGTAAGTGTGGATAGATGGGATGGGTGGTATGGGAACCTCATCCTAGAGGACATCATGACCAAGGGGAGTCTTGAATGATAAAAAAAAAAGTTGACCATACAGTATGATAGCACACTAAAGGAGATTCTAGGCAGGAGTAGTAATATAAGTAAATCAATGAAGAAAACAGTATTGTATGTTTATGTATTGCAGGCAGTTCACTGTTGTTGTTGCTGTATTGTTCATGGTCATTGCTTGTTAATTTTCTTTGGAATTAATGAATATCACATGAATAGTCCACATTTACTCAGAAAGTGTCACTATGACTAATGTTGAACATCTTAGACCACCGTTTCCCCTGCCACTATAATCACTTTGGGAGTCTAAAATGATTCTAAGACATTTATTTTAATTTTGAAGATTTTTTAATAAGCTAATCCCAAGAAACCAAATCAAAGGTGGGTATAAAAGGATATATAGTGAATAGTAAGTTGGCCTCTCATTCCTGTCCACCAGTCACCTATCTCCACTCTTCACATTGTTAGTAGCTTATTTTCCTTCCAGATTATATTTTATGCATAGTCAAACAAATATACACATAGATATTATTTTAACATAAAATTTTGGCATTGCTTCTTCCTTGTATATTTATTTGGAAATTCTTCCATATCATGTTCATTTTTTATAATATTTCTGTGTTAGAAAAATCAAATGATATTAAAAAGGAATATACAGTTAAACAGCTTTACTTTTACTTCATCTTTTCCCTGTCCACACCATTTCCCTTGCCACTATAATCACTTTTATTTTTATCTTATATACCTTTCCAGAGTTTCTTGAGGCAGACAAAACCAAGTACAAATGGTTAATCCATACCCTACCCCACCCCCCTCTTTTTTTTTTTTTTTTTTTTTTTTTTACTTTTACAAAATATAATAGATTTTCCTGTGAGGGGATTTTTGTTTTTGTTTTTTTCCTTTGGAGGTAAACTTGAGGTATTGTTCCATTTCAGTAAATAGAAAACTTCCTTAATCCTTATATTCATTCTGTGAATATATTATAGTTTCTTTAATGAATCTCTTACTGAGAAGTGTTTTGCATGATTCTGTTATTTTGCTATTACAAATAAGGTTCAATGATAACTTTCTAAATCTGTTTATTCATTAGTGTGTAAGTAACTGGATAAATTCTTAGAAGTGGGAAAACTGAATCAAAAGATAAATGCATTTGTAATTTGGGTAGATTTTTATAAAATGCCCTCCTAGGATTGTACTACAGTACAGCAGTCACACACACATCACACATTGGTGGTTTTGATTACTTGTGATCAACCAGACTGAAAGTATTATGGAAAATTCCAGAAGTAATATGTTTAAATTAGGCACTATTCTGAGTAGCTTGATGAAATCTTATGTCTTTCTTGCTCCATGCTTTCAGAGACATGAATTATCTTTTTGGCAAGTGTGTCTGAACTGTATATGCTACCTCTCCTTTAGTTAGTTTGTAGCCATCTTATTTATCAGATGGACTGTTGCAGGATTGCAGTGGTTGGATTCAAATAATTCTTATTTTACCTAATAATTCCCCCAATGCATAAGAGCAAAGGTGGGTGCCAAGGAGAAGCTATAAAGAACTTCCTTCAAGTAAAAAGGAGGGGGTAAAAAGTCAAATGCAAGTTTCTAAGATCTATGGTAAGAATAAATTTTCTGTGATATTATGAAAAGAACAAACATTTATGCTAGTTTTGCTGTCACAAAATATATTTCTAACTGTACCTAATTAATAGGTTAAACTTTACCATAGGTATATATGTATAGAAAAAAATAGTATTTGTAGGGTTCAGTGCTATCTGTGTGGTTTCAGGCATCCACTGGGTGTTTTGATCCCTACCAAAACCAGTTTATTCAGAAAGTTCTTTCCTTATCAACTGAATCATTTAGCAGAAATCTTTTACTCTTAAGTACCATGTGTGCATACTAATATGTAAGAATGAAATTTGTGTGAAGGAACACATAATCCTTCCAAAAATAAGGAGGGAATAGTGTACCTATTTCCTTATAGCCTGGTCAACAGACTGGTAGGTGGTCGTCTTTCTGTATTTGGTAGTCTGATAGATGAGAAGTGATATAATAGAATATCTTAATTCAATTTTGAATGATATTGAGCATCTGTGCTTAAAAGGGCCTTCAGTTTTGTTTTCTGCATATTGTTATTCAAGTACTTCATTTTTATTATTGGTTTGTTGATCTTTTCTCAGTTTTCAGGAGTTCTTTATATATTAGGGATATTGACCCATAGTTGAAGATAGAAATTGTAAATATTTTACCCAGTTTGTCTTCAGATTTTACTTACAAGTGGTTTTTCTCCTCCATGTAGAATTTGTTTTTTGGTTGTTTTCGATTTTAGTTTTTCAAGTTGTTTTGTAATACTGTGAGGTCTATGTTAACATGTTCCTCGTTTCTCATTTCTTACAGTGAGTTAATTTGGCTTTGAGATTTGGGGGTTGGCCCTAGCTATTGTAGCAATGGGCTGTTATATTAGCAAAGCACATTAATTTCTGTGCTCCCCATTTCCATTTAAATGGAAGGTCAGTCATTCTGTTTATATATTTTTACTTGTTTAAATTAAGACTTTTATTTGATCCCTACCAAAACCAGTTTATTCAGAAAGTTCTTTCCTTATCAACTGAATCATTTAGCAGAAATCTTTTACTCTTAAGTACCATGTGTGCATACTAATATGTAAGAATGAAATTTGTGTGAAGGAACACATAATCTGGTCAAAGAAAGAAAAAAAATAGTCAATTTAAATATTATTTGTTAAGTGGTATTTTGGAGTTCTAATAGTATTTAGTTCATTCCAGTGGAAACATTCACAAGAGCAGAACAATTTTCAGCTTCATAATAATTCTGGTATTATTATTTTTACTATTATTATTTTTGCCAGTGCTGGGGATTAAGCCCAGGCCATGGCACATGCTAGGAAAGTACTCTACCACTAAGTTACATTCCTAGCCTTTTTTATTCTGAGACATGGTCTCACTGATGTCACCCAGACTGGCCTTAAACTTGGAGTCCTCCTTCCTCAGACTCCTGAATAGCTACAATTACAGGTGTGCACCAAAACTCTGTTCCATTATAGTATTCTATAATACTTTCAATAACTAGGCTGACTGGAGATATTTTTACTAATTATATCTATCTAGTATTTGTTGGCTGAGTATTTTATAAAATAATAATTGTTCCCTCTACTACTTAGATAACTTTCACATTATAAATATTTTACTATTTAGACTAAAGATACTTCAAATGAAGAAATTAATCTGAGTCACATTGTACCCTGTGAGCCGGTTTCAGAAGAAAAAGCAAAAGAATTGCCTGAATGGAGTGAGAAAGTGGCTCAAAACATTTTATCAGGTATTGTGAATTTTTTCTCTTATGGCCTGAAACCTCTATAACTACCGAAGGTATTGTTTATAATGGAATATTTTAATTATAATTTGTATTTTGTTTTTAAATGACCAATTATAGAAATAATTAAAAGTAGAAGGAACTCCAGTGTCTTAGAACCACATATTGTCAAGTAAATATAAATTCTTGCTGACATATCATCTATTTTACTCTTGGGAAAACTGGGAGTAAAAAGCTTTAAAAATCCTCATACTCTCAAGTAGATTTGAATATAAAATTCCTTTCCCCTTTGAGATTTCTTCCCTTTCCTTGCCCATTCCCCCATAAGTGTGGTCTAATGTTTGTGTTCTCTCCCCTCAATTTATATGTTGAAATCTAAATCCCTAAAGTGATAGTATTTGGAGATGGTGCTTTTAGGAGGTTAATCATGAGGGACAAGCCTTCATAAATGAGATTAGTCCCTTATCAGAGAGACTCCAGAGAGCTGCCTTCCCCATTCAGTATTCACAGGCACAACTAAAAGGATTTGGTGAACAAGGAAGTACATCCCCATCAAACTCCAAATCTGTTGCCACCTTGATCATAAACTTCTCAGCCTCCAGAACCATAAGAAATAAATTTCTATTGTTTATAAGCCAGTAATTTGTGGTATTTTGTTATAGCAGCACAACAGTCTAAAAGACACCCTCTAAAAAAAAAAATGAAAAGATATCCATCAATTTTGGAAGTATGTTAGTTAGCCTTCTATTACTCTAATGAAATACCGAGGCAATTTTCTTTAGAAAGAGAAAGGTTTAACATAGAATTCTGTTGGTTCCAGTTCAAGATTGGGTGGTAAAAGCACAAGATGCATTTGTGGGGAGAATAGGATATACAGGTGGAGCAAGAAAACAGAAAAAGAGGAAGAGATTGGGGTTTCTTCATGAGCCAGCAAGCTAATAAAGGAGGAGATTGGGGTTCTGTCTTCTCCTTTGAGGAGGGTACAACCCAATGACCTAAATAACCTTTCTCCCATAAGGCCCTACCTTCTAAAGGTCCATAGCACCTCCTAATAGCACCATTCTAGGGACCAAGCCTTTTAACACATGGATTTTGGGAGACACCATCTATATTCAAATTATAACAAGAAGTAAAACAGCACTCCCTAAACACCACAGCAATGCAAACACCAGAAGGTCTAAAGGTAATAACTCATCTATTTATGAAGAAGGCCTACTCTTTAGTTATAGTTACAAAAGGCTTCAGATCAATTATTCTGAAACCAGAGCTTTAATTGGTTTATATTTCACTTTGCTTTTTAATGTAGTGGCATTCTGATTTATACCTTTTATTTAAAAAAACTGCCACTTTTCAATAAGGCAGATTAATGATAGAATAAATGGGTATTTATTTATTTAAATGAGTATCAATTCAGGGTTCCGTCTCCATACAAAAGCAAAGGAAGTCTTCAACATAACCAACAAGCTAAAATAGAGAATTAGGAACTAATAAAATATTTTCCCATTGCTAAAGAACTGTGATTGAGATGAGAAGAAAAGATAAAACCCATACTTTCAAATATAATTGCAATAGTTAATATTGACCCTTGAAGATATTTTTTTAAAGAAAATTTTAAAGAAAAACCTTCACTCTTATCACCGTGCTCCTAACTTTGCAGGCTGCCCAACATTAGGAGGTCAATATTCAGAAAACTTGCCTATCGCCTTCACACATGTGGATAACTAGTTTCAAAGGTTATTTTCCGAAATTTTTTGAGTTTGTACTGCTGTAAGTTTGTTTCATATTGTTGTGTAAAAAAAAAAATTTAAACACATAAAACAATAGGTGTTAGTTTACCCATTTTGCAGCTGTAGTATAGGGGCCTGCAGCTGGGTGAACCAGTTGCTGGCATGCCCCAGTTTCGCCCAAAATAGAGGCCTGACAACCCACACTGTGCAACATGGAGTGTGCCTAAGTGACCAGGAGAAAATCAGATGTGGACAAGGGTTTACACAGAAGGAATACTGGTTGTGGAAACCCACCCAGCTCTCCCTGTCCCCATCCAGTCTGGCTGCTTCCCAGGACCAGTTAGGAAAGAGATACCTAGCTGGGAATTTGCAAGAGTAGGAGAGGTTGAATTTGGAAACTGAACTGGAGAGAGACCTGTTCCACAAGTGATGAAGTAGACTAAACATTAATTCCTCCACCCCACAAGTTGAACCTAAGGGAGATCCATGGGGTGCAGTCTTCCAGCAGGGACTGGCAGTTGGTGGGCCCTGGAGGTGCACTTATTTAAAATCTCCAGATCAAATGGCATTCAGCAAAGAACCTGGAGCCTACCTAAGCCTAAACCCTTCTTTCAGGAGTTCTGCTCATATAAGATTACCTAACACCATCAACCCCACCATGAGGGTGGAGCAACTATCACTCTAGATGACCCCACCTAACACTACAGAGAGGGGAAGCTAAAAATCTTTTGAACTCCAACAGAAACAATTCTTTAACTTTAAAGATTTTTTTTCTTTTCTCTGTTTAATTGTGACCTGAATGGTTCATGGACACTTATACATATCATATTTGGTTTTATTCCTCATTTTTGAAGCCAGTTAGTCTTCATGGGTCAGTATTTTGAAGACTAGGATATTTCATTAGTATGTTTCAGGGGTTTTTTGGTATTCTTATTTTTAAAAATTTTTACTTTATATATTTTTTCTCTCACTTATGTTTCCCATGATTCTCTTTCTCTCTCCTCTACTAACAGCCAATCTCTATTGTTCTCTTTCACTCTTCCTTTTAATTTTTTTACTTCTGTCTTTTTTCCTCTTCCCTCATAATATCCTACATCACTTCTGTTTTATTTCTGTCCACCATTCAAAGTCATAAACCCTTTTGCAAATTTATTGTTTTTACTGTAGGCAATAACTGGATCATATAATTTCTGTTTATTGTGACAGTTAACTTTATAGATGTCAGAGCAAGGACTGTTTTGTTTAAGGCTGTATATTTTTTGCATTGGTGATGGTTGTTATTTAATGTCTCCCTTTATGACATACTGGAAACCTTCAGGGACACTATAAATCCACAGGTTAGAAACTCTGCTGTCTCAGATCCATACTTTTAGATGGATAGACACAGAAAACCATGTGAAAAAAACAGGGAACAGATGGCCCCAAACAAACCAAAGATATTTCCTTAGCAGAATCCACCACAGTAGAAAAAATGTCAGAGGAGTTTAGAAAGTCCATTCTTAAAATCATCTGCAACATAAAGGACAATGGTAAGGGGTGAAATCAGAAAATACAGAAAGTGAAAGATCTATAAAGAGATAGAGATTCTGAAAAAAAAAATCAAGCAGAATTTCTCGAAATGAAAGAATCAGTAAACCAAATTAAAAATTCAAAGCAAAGGATCACCAACAGACTAGCCCACTTGGAAGACAAGAATTTCAGGTAATGATTTCAAAATACATGATCTTGAAAATGAAGTTGATTATGGAGGAAACCATGAACAGAACTTCTAAGAAATATGAAATAACATGAAAAAAACAAATTTAAGATTTACTGGGATAGATGAAGGGTCAGAGATACAAACCAAAGGAATCTTTTCTGTGAAATAGTATCAGAAAATTTCCCAAACCTAAAGAATGAAGTGGAAAATTAAATAAGGTATCTAACAGGTCTCTAAATATATAAAATTACAACAAACCCATTCCAAGACACATTGTTATGAAAATGTCTAACATAGAATGAGAATAGAATTTTAAAGGCTGCCAGAGAAAAATGACAGGTCACATTTAGAGGGAAACAAATCCAGATCTCAGTTGATTTCTCAGCCCAGACCCTTAAAGCTGGAGGTCTTAAAATAATATATATCAAGCTCTGAAAGAAAATGGATGTCAACCAAGAATACTATACCCAGCAAAATTAAGCTTTGGTATTGATAAAATAAAAATCTTCCATGATAAACAAAGGTTAAAAGAATTCACAACTAGAAAGCCTGAACTAAAAGATTTCATCAAAAAAATAAAAGTGAAAACCAGCAAAAGAAATTATACTAGAAGAATAGTCCATCAAAAGAGAAACATTCAAATTAAAAATCAGAAATAAACCAAAATGATAGGGAATAAAAAATCATTTCTCAATAATAACATTGAATGCAAAACTAAACTCTTCAATCAAAAGACATAAGCCAGCAGATTGGATTTAAAAACAAGTCCCAGCAATATGCTGCCTCCCCAAGACTCACCTTATAGGCAAAGATCATCCATAGGATGGTAAAAGGATGGAAAAAAACACATCATTCACATGGATCTCATAAACATGCAGGGGTTTCTATTTTTGTACCAGATAAAGTAGACTTCTAGCCAAAATTAATCAGAGACAAAGAAGGACTTTTATACTGCTTAAGGGAATCCTACATCAACAGTATGTAATTATCATAAATATTTATGCCCTAAACACTGGAACACCTATGTACATCAAACAAACCCTTCTCAATTTCAAGAATCATATAGACCACAATACAATACTGGGTAACTTTAACATGCCTCTGTCACCACTGGATAGATTCTCCAATCAAAAATTAAACAAGCTATAGAAAAAGAAATACAGTTGATAATTAGATTTAAAAGATATGTAGAATATTTCATACATCAATGACTAAATACACTTTCTTCTCAGCAGCACACATAGCAACTCTTAGCAAATACATAATATCTCAGGGTCTTTGCTAGAAACTCAAATGGTGGCTAGTCTTTCTATGTTGGGTGCTGGAATCATCTAAAGGTTCCTTTATTCATACCTTTCTCATCTGAGTTGGGAAAGGTCATAGTATGGGGAGACCAGATGGTAGTGCCTACATTTGAAAACTCACGGCTTTACTTCCTCATAACATGGTCATCTTAGGCTAGTGTGACTTACATGGTAACTCAGGCTTTCAAGTGTGAATTGTCCACCAAACAGAAACTGTATTACATTCTCTGATTTTTCTGTGAAATTTCCAGCATTACTTGGTTATAAGCAAGTTACATGCTTATATTCATCAAGATGTAGTATATAACATAGCTCACATCTCAGTCGGAAGAATGTCAAGGTCATACAGAAAGAAAAACATTGGGGAGATACTGGTTTTTGGCAGTCTTTAGACTACCCATCACAAAGCCCTGTCCCTCCTAGGTTCTACACAGTGCTTCTACCAGAACAAGTAGAATATCCTTGAAGCTAAGTAATCTTGGGAAGAAGTCTCTTTAGAGGGGTGTGTGTGGGGGGGTGTTTTTTTATTTGTTTGTTTTTAACAGCAGGGCCTTATTATAAGTGAGCAAAAACTGAATACTGGTAATACGTAAGCAGCCTTTGCTATTTGAGGCTTCATTTCATTTCTTCATTTTGTGTTTCTTCATTCTATTAACTTCCTTTTCATTTTATGTCCTCAGGACTAGTTCCTAGTAATATCTGTCATAGTTGGTGTCAATAAAATTATTTAACTGCCTAATCAGGATATATCTCTCTTTATGTGCTTTTTAATAGGAAGAATAAATAATAACTAGTGCACCAAATATACTTGTTATAAGTAAAAAAGAAAGGGACAGAAAATATTAAAGATTTACTCTAGTTAAAACTTCCTGATCTGTCATGAGACTGTTTCTACCTGACTCATGCAAACTATATATAAAATAACAAGTAACCAGCTGTCTAAATTGAGTTCTTTCACCCTAGCCTATGATTGGTTCCTATTCACTGTTAAAGGATGAATGAAAATTAGCAAACACTGGTCATAGGTTTTATGAATATGAAAAAAGAAAAAAGTTAAATAGTTGTATTTCAAATTTGCCTGTGTTGAATACTGGTGTAAAAAGGAAGCTGCCATATATTTTCAAAGGAGTAGGGTCCAATAAGCTAATTTTGGAGGTTGGTGACAGTACTGTGATTTGAATATACTGTTGAAGCAGTTTACATTAAACAGTTCTGAAAAATAAAATGTCCTTGGGATGCCATATTTTCATTATGCTTTTCAAGGATCTGATATAAATGAAAGAAGCAGAAGCTTTAAAGGTTGTAAGGTAGCAAAATAACATCAAGGCCATTTGAATGTACCTTCTTAATTCTCTAATTTCCCTCAATTCTATAAGTAAAGATAGAATCTAGGATTCTATAAACAGTTGACATGGAGTGTGGAAGTGTGGTCACTTTCTGCTTACACATTCTAATATATGTAGAGCCAGCTACTATAATGCACTCATAGTTTCTCCAAGGTAGGTGTTTTTTATTACCATCATGTGCCTCTGGACTCTCAGGAGAAATTTTCCTTTTTGATTAGTTCAGTCTGACAAAGAATAGTCACAAAGAAGCTCTTCTATTCTTTAGTACATTATTTACAGGACTCCATTGGCCCAGTATAGTCATCTGGCTGTTAGGTCCACAGAGAACTTTTTCTAATAGAGGGGAATCAAAATTAATGAAGCATAATCAAAGAGTAATCCTATATTCAAACAACTTAAACTTTGATGGGGGTACATGGTGATTAAATGCTAAAATAAATCATTTGTAGATTTTTAGGGGACAAAATCAAACAGGATAATAAAAAATTCATGTCATAAGATGAGAATTGCTGCCATTTCCTCCCCTCTGTTAGCCAAATATAGAATATCGAAAACTGAATTAAAAAGATCAATGTTCTAAAAATCGCATATTTTTTATAAAATTATTAAATACTCAGAAAATTCAGATCTGTATCATCTTGGATTTCAGGTGGCCTTTTACAAGGAGAGAAAGCTGTGGTTTGGGGTTTCTATTTTTAATAACATGTTTAAGGAGTTTAGTAATTGTGGACTGCAGTAATTGGGTTTAAGTGAAATAATTCCAAATTACCTGCCAACTTTTCATTTGTTAAGCATTCATTCATTGTCTGCCAATCAATCTATGTCTGGTACTACACATGCCATTTAAAAGTTCTAGATAGCTACCAATAAAGTATTATGTTTATCTTCTATTGCTGTGTCTACAGTTTTAACATATTTATCTGTGTTATGCTATTGCCTGATAATATATTGCTTATTTTCATCTAGTATTTTGCTTTATTAGTCCTATGATCTTTCATTTATCTTACTTCCATTTATTTTCCTCAGTCACCAGTAGACTGTATCCCTCCCCCTTTTTTACAATGTTTAATTTGGGGGTTATAATCTCCTTTGTTCCATTATCAGTTTGATTTCTCAGTCTCTTCACGTTCAACCAGTTTTTCATTTCTTCAGATTTTTCAACCTACAAGTTAGTAACTCTAAAATCTTTTTTTTTTTTTGTGTGTGTGTGTGTGTGAAGGACATGTTCAAGCCTTTTATTGTTATGGGAACCTGTTCACCTAGGTTTATGACTTGGGCCTCCTTCAGAATTAATTATTGGGCATGACTATGGGGCAGGATTAGAGATGGAAGTAGGGTATTGACTGAATTAGGAGAAACAAAAAAGTGGCAAGTCATCTCCTTCATACTAACTTAAAAAAAAATTTAGGTATGATTTTCATGTGATCACTGGATGCTTACTCATGGACTGGAGTAATCATGTAAAAGTAGGTCATAGACCTTAACATAATATCCTAAAGTATTTTATATGGATAGCTTTAAAAGTTCAATGTTTTGGGGTTGGCCAAAAAGGAGATTGTTTAAATTTTAAGCTCTCTGTAGAGGAGTAAAATACTCTTAACTTCTTGCTTCTCTCACTCTACCTTTTCTTGGAAGTTTCCAGTGCTGAGGACTTTTTCTTTTCACCAAAGATGACCCTGGCATTCCATTTTTCCCTCTGCTTTTTGATCAAAGGAAAGAGCTAGGGACCATAGTAATGGGAAATGACAAATCCTCTAGGCCTTTCATCTTTCAAATTTCCTCTTCTCATCCAGTCTTTCACGTTAAGTTTTTGTCAGTCAGATTTAGCAATCTAAAGGGTCCTGAGATCTAGGAGTTGGGTTTAGGATACAATGACCTTTAGCTTAAAGTAAGCAAGAATTTATGTGGTATTTGAAAGACATCCTTTGTGTTTGCATTGTTCGTGTCTTTCTCCCTCAGGATTTCATGGGAGAAAAATGGTACCTGGACCAAGGCAAAAAGAACAAGAATATCCGGGTCCTCCTGCCAAATACTATCTTAATGGCACCAAAACTCAAAATTAGTATCTAACAATAGTGTAAACTGTGGTAAGTAACATATGGAGAAACTACAAGTTGTAGTACCAGCATACAGTAACGCAGAATTCTGTCATGGAGAAATGTTAAACTTAAGTATTGAAAGATAAGTTTAGTTTGAAATAAGATGTGTAATCAAGGCAGAAAATTATAGGTTCAGATTTGGCTTTAAAATTTATGGCATTGTATTTATGGGACCTAAACTCCTTTTATGTTTTTCTTGTCAATATTACTTATTAAAAGGTTTCAAGATATATATACTTAATGCTATACAATTAATAATTTTCCTTTAAATAGGTGCTTCCTGGGTGAGTTGGGGTTTAGTCAAAGGTGCTGAATTTACTGGTAAAGCAATCCAGAAAGGTGCCTCTAAACTCCGAGAACGAATTCAACCAGAAGAAAAACCAGTGGAAGTTAGTCCAGCTGTCACCAAGGGACTTTATATAGCAAAGCAGGCTACAGGAGGAGCAGCGAAAGTCAGCCAGTTCCTAGGTAAATTAATTCTAGATAACATTGCTTCTTTTTAGTAAATTAAAAATAATCTCTTAACCCACATTTAATCTAAATATTCATTTAGATGTTTTAATCTCAGAATTAGAATGCAGCAATTTCACCTTGCTATTCATGGTAGGACCTGTAGATCTTCAACATCAGCCTATCTGGGAGCCTAGAAATGCAGAATTTTAGGTACCATACACACTTTACTTATTCAGAATCTTCATTTTATAAGATCCCTAGTGATTGTTTTTTGCTTATTAACATCTGAGAAACTGGTAAAAGGGTAGTTTTGATGTATTGAGAAGGAGAGTATATGTTATCTTGGAAAGGAGATCCAAATGTATTTATTATTTATTCTTTGAGCTTCTATCTAAGGAATATGACACATTGTTTAGTGGATCACAGCTCAGTAGTTGAGGGTCAAGGAAAAGGGATAGATATATTGTTTATGAGATGTTGACTTAGTGATTCTGGTGCCAGTCTTGCCAAGCTATATTCTTCTTCCTTTGTCTTTTGACAATCACAGCACTAAAATTTGATGTTGTAAGAAGGTCACATTGTTAATGGATTACCATTAAATTAGTGAGATTATCTTCTTTGATATTTGGATACTAAATAGTATTCTTTGAATCACATTTTGGGTTGTTTACTTTTATAGACTTAAATATCTTACTATTTCTTGAAATATTTGGTGCTAGAGAGAAAGAGTATAAATATGCTTTGCTGAAAAACTAAAGGTACATCCAGTTTTGTATTGTAAAAGTCAAAAGAAAATCATCCACCTTTTCTATCTAAGCACAAGTGCCAAAAAGAACATGTATAGCCATGTATGGATGGTAAGGTTACCAGTAGTAGATAAAAAGCACACTTTAAGCTAAATAATAGCCTTTGTTTGAAAACTAGCCAACCTAGCTTCTCATTTTCAAGTAGAAATGGTAGCATTATGTAATAAAGAATTTTACTAAATGATTGTGGTAAAATCAAGGAAGAACAGGTTTTCTAAATACTTTTTTTTTTTTTAATGGTCATATTAGTTGATGGAGTTTGCACTGTAGCAAATTGTGTTGGAAAAGAACTAGCTCCACATGTTAAGAAGCATGGAAGCAAACTTGTTCCAGAATCTCTTAAAAGAGACAAAGATGGGAAGTCTACCCTGGATGGAGCTATGGTTGTTGCGGCAAGTAGTGTTCAAGGTAATAAAAAGGCCCAGAATGTTACACTGTGTTAGTTTGGAGGGGTTCAAACCTGGGCCTTTTGTATGATAGACAAATTCTCTTAACACTGACTGAGCTACATCCCCAGCCCTCAGCAATTTTAATTGGGAAGCTTTGTTTGCTTTGAGTTGAGATTTACTTACTTTGAATACATTTACAGGATTTTCAACTGTCTGGCAGGGATTGGAATGTGCAGCTAGATGCATTGTTAACAATGTTTCAGCAGAAACTGTACAAACTGTCAGATACAAGTAAGTTGAATTTTATCACTTTAATGACTAAATCTTTTGTATAATTTGTTAAAATCCATGATGATAAAGATGATTATATAATTATTATTTTTAAGTATCTGATAAAACATTTTTTTCACTGTGTTTCTCAAATAGGGAGAAGAGTAGTATTTTTTAAATTTTATTTATTTTTTTTAAAGAGTAGTATTTTTAACATAACAATAGAATTCTTGTGACTTTGCTTCATGTTACTAATTATAACAAATGTTTACCATTAGTGCAAAGACTAGGCTTATTTTTTTTTTTACAAAAGCTTGCATTTTTTTATACTGTTAATGACTTCGTTTTGATGGTGATGTTTGTTTGAAAGGAATCAATTGAACTATAGTACCCCTTATTAATGTTATCCTACTGTTGTACAAGACAAATTTTTGACACATCTTGACTCTAGAACCACTGTATATTTGTATTAAAAAGCACAGATGGTATGTCTTCTATTTCATATATTAAGAAGTGAACAAACAAATGGTTTGTACATGTTTATTTGGTAAGTGGTGTTAAGATTTCTTTCTAGTTTGGCTTTTGAGATCTCTGAGGAGTGTGTATAAACTCTAGTCCTGCCCTTCTAGGGCTTCAGGGTAGGTAATCATGGGTTTTTATAATGCAGCTTTTAGTATTACTTCTTTATCCTGGCAGATTACCCAGTACCTAAGTTTCCAACCTCTGACCACGTGGTGTCCCTCTCACAGGAACCTTGTTTATGCTGGCAGACATTCTTGTGTCTCTTGTCAGACCTGTATCTAGTTTATTCCTACTGAGATTAACTGGACGAGACCATTAACTGGAAGGAGAGTTAGGTTTGGTTGCATTGGTCATGTGAGACACAGAGGAGGTAGTACAACAAAACAGAAAATAATAAAAGCATCATGTTACAAATCCACGAGAAAAGAGGTGTTCCCACAAGAGCCGTCAGGAAGTCTGAAGACATCAGGGTTACTCAACCAGTGTGTCAGGAAAGAGAAAGAGAACAGATTTGTGTAAAAGAGGGGAGGAAAGAGGATCTGTGACACTGTGACTTTAAGATCATGGACATTATCCTTTTAGCTAGGAATTGTGGATTAGCTAGTTTAAAGAAAATGTGTAAGAAAAGAATTTATTCACATGACTCTGGTGTGGGCTGTTAGGTTTTATCATGGTCAGCAATTGTGAAGTGTGTTGGACTTTTGAGTCAGCGAGATGAGGAACAAGAGGACTATACCACAAAACAGGGGAAGTTTTAACTAGGTCAAAAGACCTAGGATACCACAGATTTCAAACAGCTTATGTGAGACCTAAAAAATAGATGTTGTGGCAGCAACTGTATTTAGTTTATGACAGATGGTATTAAAGATGAGATTTAAAACAAGATCTGCTTTTATCTCTCTTTTTTTCTAATTATACTGCCTTTATAGTAAGCACTAGAGGAATCAAGATCTAAAAACTATATCTAGTATGAAGGAGATGACTTGCTTTCTTAGCTTTGAATTAGTTCAGATTTTATGACATAGTTACAAAAGAAAAAACATTAATAATGTTCACTATTCTTGGTCATTTGTGTTAATTATTCATTGGCAGTATTGGCATTCATATTTACATATTAGGCATTGTCTGTGTTCATTGCTTTTCATATGTGTATTTTAATATTTTTATTCTACAGATGAGGAAATCAAAGCATAGAGTTAAATACCTAGTTAAAGATTTCAGCCCTAGTAAATTGTAGGGCTAGGATATAAACCAAGTGTTATCATCAGAATCTTTGCTCTGCAGTGCAGAGAATAGTGCTGGGGCACTACGACCTTGTGTTGTGAAAGTTTAGTACCTAGAGTTTTTGTAGCATTACCTAATGATTTTAGACTCCCTTTGGTTTAGGAATTACCAAAGTTAATTTCCATCCTAAATTGATTTGATCTGCTCGATTTGGATTTGGGGCATGTATAGCTTTGAATCAAAGCAACATGGCACAACATATTGTAGTCAGTTTTACCAAGAGTTGAAAAAGAAAATATAGAGTATATCTAAAATTCTTTTGATAAATGTAAAAACTCACCTTCCAGTTCACCTCTTCTTCTCACACTGACCTCTAATATTGCTAATTTTTTATGCCCTTGAATTTATTTTGATTAGTCATTCAGAATTAGAAAGTTTCTTTTATAAGCAAGAGCAAGTCAGAAGTGCCTTTTAGGCCAAAAGTCAGTTATGTTTAGATTATCATTTATTAGCATAATTAGATAGTTATATCAGAAGGTGAAAGTACTTGTTGGGTTTTTCCAAGTTTGATAGTCTGTTAACGAAAACGTACTAGGTTTTGATATAGAGAATATTTCTGATCTTAGTAATATGATAAACAGAATATTTTAACAGTGGTTCTAAATTAATTTCTGTAATAGTATATATTGGAATTCTTTTTATCCTTTCCTTCATTTGGATGACAAAAAGGTGAAAATTTAGTTAAGTAGCTTTGTATTTGCAACTGTAGGGATGATTTTCAGTTATCGTAGTAATTTATTTTCAAATCCTCTTAGAAAGGATGAGAGAGGCAATGGGGAATAAAGGATCTTGTCCAGGTAATCTTATTTTCTTTCTTTTTTGGGGGAGGAGGGGTGGGGAGTATGAGGGATTGAACTCAGGGGCACTCAACCATTGAGCCACATCCCTAGCCCTATTTTGTATTTAGAGATAGGGTCTCACCAAATTGCTTAGTCCCTTGCTGATTTGCTGAGGCTGACTTTGAACTCATGATTCTCCTATCTCAGCCTCCCTAGCCACTGGGATTATAGGCATGTGCCACCACACCCAGATATCCGGTTTTCTCACTGATGGAAATAAGTATTCAGCCAATAATAACTTGGTGAAAGAACTGAAGACATGGAAGATCTAGTTGTTCTGTCTTTTAATTGAGTTCTCAGTTATTTACATAAATTTATACTTTTTTACAACCTTATTTGTTTACATTTATTATAGTATCAAAAAGCAGAGGAGCATTTGTGTTGTGGAAAGTAAACCAAAGTAAATGTATATTATTTATCATTTTAGTGATAAAATGTTACTCTCTCAAGTAATTTCTTTTAAATCTACTGCTATATGCATTATGCCTGGAAGAAAAACAAATACATAAAATCCATTATCTGATTTCTGGTGATATAAGCCTATATAGAGGGTTAGCTAGCTACATTCTTAACATTTTTTAGGTAAATGTATAGCACTATTAAGACTATTTTTGTCAGTTACATTAGTAGTTTTGTCTACTATAGGAACAATGAAGGTAAGTAACTTTAACTCTGCTATACTAAATTGCACTATAGTACCTATTAATCATCACTCTTCTTCATAGTTTCTAGATTTCACTATTGAGCTTCTTTAGTTCCACCTTCAGTTGTTTAAGGAGAATAATATAATTCCAGTAGGTTAGACTATTTTTATTTTCCCCTAACAATATTTTTATATTGGAATGTTTGTTTTTGAAAAATAAGCGTAATAATAAATATTTTCCTACAAGAAATTTATTGTTGTATGACACAGTATTTTATTGGTTTGTTTATAATGAAATTTAATTAAAAGATAACCTTAAAATTTGCATGGGGTGAAGGGGTAACTCCAGTGGCAGTTGTCATTAGTACTTAAACCAGTTCTCTATGACATATACTCAGGAGTTACATATACAGAATCTTCTTTTTCCATGTGCTATCTATACTGATATTTAAACACTGTCACTGTGTCCTTTACTTGTTTTTTTTTTCTTGTTTTCTATGTAATCTTAGTTCCTTTAACAACTGCATATATAAGGGAAAAATAGAAGTTTATCAGTATTATTTCCAAGATGTGGCATACAGAATTGAATCTAATATTCCAGCTCTATTGTGATCACATCGAATATAGTGGGATTTGCTTCCCTTATCTTGTTAATATTTTTCACTTGATAAAATAATGGCACACAAGTCAGAGTATGTTTTTTTGGTATCTTGTCTTTGGACATTTGCTACTTGTACCTAAAATTTAGAGTTTTTATCTATACTGTTTAATTTTATTTTGTTGATTTTGACCCATCATTAAGTCAGTTCTTCATTTTAGGTTTTGCTTTTGGTATGGGATGTTAGCCAGCCTTCTAGTATGGGTTTTCAGTTTATTTGAAAGATAGTGACTTTTTCATGTATATCATTTTTTTCTGAAATTTTCATGGATAACTTTTAATCACATGCTTGTTTACCTCTCCTGATTGATCTTGTTTTAGTATTTAATGTTTGTTAAGAATGATGAGTTAGTGTGCAAATCTAACAATATTCTCATTTAGCCCATCTTTCCATTTGGTCTTATCAGACTGTTTCTCAGGATTGTTTTCTTCCACTTCTATCTTTTACATATTGGTCCTCATTAAAGTTTTTCCTTGTTCTGTCCTCTTTTACTTTTCATGGATAATCTTATCCACACTTGTGGATACAATTATGACCTGTATACCAACAACTCTCAAACTTGTGTTTTTTGTTAACTTATGTCTTAATCTTTAGACTCAAACATCCAAATTACATTACTACAGATTTTTCTGTTGTTTTTTTTATATTCATCCCTTGCTCTCAAACCTTACTGCCTTAGAATATACCGTCATCATTTCCTATCCAGCCCACAGCTTATTTCCTAACTGGTTCCTTTACTTCCAGTTGTGTATACTCTTCAAATTCAGAAAGTAACCAGAGTTAGAGGAATCTTTCTAAAACATAAGTTGGATCATTCCATTTCCATTGGTAAATTTTTTTTCATTTTCCACCAATTTCAAGATAAAATTTAAACTCCTTAGCTTCACCTACAATTCCTTCATAAATAACCATAAGTTATCTACCTTTGATGACTAGGTTAAAAAAAGCTATTAATGCTTCAAATATTTCAGGGTAATATATCTGAGGATAATTTTGAAGGTGGCATATAAATTGATTTACATGGAAATTTTACTTGAAAGTTGTAATTGAAATGTTACAATAATTAGTAAAATCTAAAATCACTGGCAATATGCTATGTGTGTCAGTATGCCTGAACACGGGGCTGGGGATGTGGCTCAAGCGGTAGCGCGCTTGCCTGGCATGCGTGCGGCCCGGGTTCGATCCTCAGCACCACATACAAACAAAAATGTTGTGTCTGCCGAAAACTAAAAAATAAATATTAAAAAAATATGACTGAACACATTAGGAAAATTGTTGAAAAGTCTGATTCATATAAATTCCTTTGATTTATTTAGAACATTTCATATTTACTTTGTATTATTCTTCATTTGGTAATGTTAGTATATAAAATCTAACTTAAAATCTTATTAAAGTTAATTTATTAAAAAGAGATCAAGAATAAGCTTTATATTCTTGCCAGATATATGCTTCCTATGAGTTCTTAGCAGTGTAGTTTGAATATGAATAAAAAATGTACTGAGAAGTTAATTATCTATGAAGAAAAGAATAGACACTTTTATGAAAACTGGTTGTAAGTCTTTGGGAAGCAGATGAGGTGAGCATATATTTAAAAATAAAACTGAAAGGTCTCTTAAAACGTATTTAGTACTACTTTAGAATTTTCAAAGTGCTTTCATATATACATCGTTTTATGAGATAAAGAAGTTGAGAAGCAAAGAAATTGGGACTGGACCACGGTCATATGACTAGTTATTTGCACATCTGATATTAGAGTCTAATTTTCTGATTCCTAATTTTATAACTATTTTCCATTAGCTTAACAGAAACTTGTTGTGATAACATAGAATAAAAAGTGAAATCAACAGGGTATCAAAACAAATTGAGTTTTAATATTAAGGACAGTGTTGTTTTTAGAATTGCATTACACATAGAAATATGAGTGCAATAAGAGGTATTAGACTTGAAGTAGAGTAGGAAACATTGTAAGTATCTAGCAGTGGAGGTTTATTCATCTGGAGTGCTTCCTGGACTTGAAAACCTGACTGTGGCCAAATTCTTGTTATGGTGTCCCAGTCCTAGAGAAGTAAGCTTTAAGAAAAACTGGTGTCACTAAGAGTTAGTTACTTTTTCAGTACTGAAACAGCCACTATCCCTTTTTCTTGTTTAGTCATAGCCATTGCCGCCTGACAATAGTATTTTCTGTCTGGGGCTTGGTTGGCTATGAGAAGGTCCCCACTGTGTTCTGCACCATTAGCAAATCCTGCAGAATGCTGAGGACTTACAAAATAATAGGGACTGACCAGGCATGGTGGTACATGCCTTTAATCCCAGCTAGTCTTTTATTTTCAAACATGGTTTTTACTGCAAGGGAAACTATTGCTTTGTCACAGTGTGATTTCATTTTGAGTTGTTAATTAAATTAAACCTTAAGGTTTGATTTTACTTTTTAGGGATAACATAGTAGTCACATAATTTATTAAATACTAATTCAGAAGACCTTATTTTATATTTATATTTCATCGTACATTCTCTCATTTTCATTTTATTTTGTAAGATACGGGCATAATGCAGGAGAAGCTACACACCATGCAGTGGATTCTGCCATCAATGTTGGTTTAACTGCCTATAATATTGACAACATTGGTATCAAAGCAGTGGTGAAGAAAACTGCAAAACAAACAGGACAAAAACTCCTTGAGGACTATCAAATACCTGGTGCTTCACGGGGAGAAAGTCAAGAAGGAGCAGCAACTGCAGATATGAGAAAAGAGAAGGATGAAAAGACAGAAGAAGTAGAAAAGAAAGAAGGAAAGAAGAAAGATAAATAGTGGAAGTGCTGGGAATCACCTATACCAAAGCCTTACCAGATGGAGGAAATTCTATTTAATAGGCAAATGTGAAATTCCCTGCAAATTAATCAGTATTTTTTAAAATGCATTCATTCCTACAAAGTGACTGTCCTATGTTTTATGACATGTATTCTACTTACACAAGGAAAATAATCAGTATTCTTGCACCTGGCCTTTAGAAGTTTGCAGTTATATTCTCAGTAAATTTATTTTTTCCCAAAATGCAGCCAAAATATTTTTGCAGTTAAAATAAAGCTTATAATACATGTGCTATAACACTCATAATAACATTATAAAATTATTTTTATATGTTATCTTTCCGAAAGTAGAAAATTATATATTTACATAAAATTTGGCATTTAGTAACCTTAGTCCTATTTATAGTGGGAAGGAATGACTTAACATACTGCCTCTTTTTGCACTAATTGTGGATCTTTTTAGACACTTGTCAGAATTTTCATTGTGGAAGCTAAACAAAAACTATAATCTGAGCTAAAAGAATTCTTAGATAATATTTTTAAAGTGTTTTCAAAACAAGGATGAAGTTGGATCATGAAAAATGAGGTTCTGTAAAATTATTTGGTAGCTTATATGTTGGTTCTGAAATGAGATTTTTTTAAAATTTAAAATCAATACAAATAAATCTGTAAATCTTTTGGATTGAGAATGGTATTGATTTATTAAGAGCCTAGAAAAGTTTTCAGTATGATTGATATTGCATTAAAATTTGGAGTGATTATTATCAGCTTAGTTGGACAAAAAATACTCTAAAAATAATTTTGCCATATATTGTCTCTCAGAAAGGCAAACACTTTGTTTAAAAAGTTTTTGGAAAAAAATATATGAGCCGTTGAATTTACTGATGGTAAATATATTTTTATTTTTGGCTTTAGCCATTAGAATTTGTATTTAAAAAGCCAATAAGTTATTAAAAGGGAAGATCCTCTTTGTGATCAAGGTAAATAATATGAAAACGTTAGGCTCAACTAGGTGTGTAGACACAATAGTTTCCACTTTGGGTATAAGAATATCCACCAATCTTAATTTAAGCTACAAATAGATAAGTAAATACTTAATGGCATTTTATTTTTGTTTACTAATTTTAAAAGATTGGTATTATTTTCATAGCTATATTCTATTGCAATCATTTGTAAATCTCTAGTGGCTAGTTTGTGGGACTTTATTGGAAAATAGCTGAAGAAAGCACTTTGTAAATAAATTTGCTGAACCGCTTGGCCTTAAATGTATTCATTGGGCTTGTCTTTTAGGAACACAGAATTGGTGGAGCTTATTCATGAGGCCAAAGATAATGTACTAGTTGATAAGAGAAATAAAATTTGAATTGGTAAATAGCCTCCAGTCAGTCTTTGCTTTGTTCATGTTTAAGAAATGAAATGGCAAATAGTGGAGCCAAAGTTTGAAAAGTTACCTTAGACTAGAGGTCCACAGATATGCCTCATTAACCAAATCCAGCCAGCTATTGAAAGTTCTATTGGAGCATAGTTAAACTCATTTATTTACATATTGGCTATGGCTGCCCTCTAGTACCCTATCAGAGTTAAATAGTTGCAAGAGACTATAGGGCCCACAAGCCTAAAATATTTACTATCTAAACCTTTATAGAAAAAGTGTGCTGACCCCCATCTTAGAGCAAAGAAAATGGACCTTCTGTCCCCAAGGAGTTGGGCCACACCACCCTCCAGGTATAATGCATTTACCAATCCAAAAGCTCTCTGAACTCTTATTCAGGAGTTTTACAGAGGCCCCATTATATAGGCATAATTAAGTCATTGACTATTGGTAATTAATGAATCCCAGCACTCTCCCATCCTCTTAGAGGTCGGAGTTGGGAGAGAGATATAAAGGTGAAAGATCCAAACTTCTAACTACCTGAGTGATTCCTTTGGCAGCCAACACTCATCTTTCATAAAATCAGACATGGTTGAAAAAGGATTACTATGAATAACCAAAAAAACTCCTTTGAAAATTCCAAAGCACTGGAGCTCTGCCAGGAACCACAGACGAACACCGAATACCTATTTTGTACATCATACCCTCTCAAAGCATCCAAATATCTGGGTACTCCATGGTCCATAAAAATTAATCATCACAACTTTTTAGCCCAGTTTTCATTGTCTAGAAGCTTTCTATAGTTTGAATGTTTGTGTCTCCTCCCAAATTCATGTTGAAACTTAATCTCCAATGCAACAATATTAACAATCAGGGCCTTTAGGAGGTGATTAAGCCATGAGGTCTTTTCCCTCATTAGTGTGATTAGTGCCTTATAAAAGGGCTAGAACTAGCAAGGCCATTTTTTGGCATTCTTCTACCATGTGCGTACACCCCATTTGTCTCTTTCACCCTCCATACTTTTACCATGTAATGACACAACAACAGGGTACCTCTTTGGAAGCAGAGAACAGGTTCTTCCTAGACACTGGATCATCCAATATCTTGATCTTGGGCTTCCAGCCTCTAGAATTGTGAGAAAGAAATGTTTGACCTTTTACATATTACTCAGTCTCGAGCATTTTGTTAATAGCACAAACAGACCTAAGACCTTTTGCCTATCTTTGCTTGAATTGTTGAGATTCAACAGATATAATATAAAAATAATGTGCATGATTCTGAGCACTAGAAAAATTAAGATATTTCTTTTTATAGAATAGGAAACTGAGGTTATAGAGAGGTTAAATAACTTGCTCACGATCAAAGAGAATGGTATTAATTGGTAGGAAGATGAGATCATATATTAGCTTCAAAAATGAAGGACCTATGTAGAATGATAGGTCAGTCTTCTGGTCTTTCATTAACATAGATACAGAAAGACAAGTGGCCCTTACAGAGTTCCTCTGATACTAGCTGCTTAACAATGTTGGCATTTTTTTAATTAAATTACAATTGGCTTAATGGTAGAAATTTTCCTAAGATACTAGCAATAATTCATCAGTTCTAGATTTTTGTTACAGTGTGAGCTTCCCTGTCTATAGGTATTTTAGGGAAAGCTAAGTAAGCTTTGGGAAAGGCAGTTTCATATGTACAATCTTTTCACATTCCCCACACCCTGCCCCAGCCACATCAGAATAGGTCTCGAGTCTGGAACACTTATCAAGAATTAAAGAGAAAAAAAGAGACCACACTGCCTAGACCTTGTGTGGAAATACCTTTCCCCGTTTTCAGACTGGATGACTATTGCTTTGATCTGCCTCATCATGCATCCATTCCCCTCAGGTACCCCATTTTTCCATGTTTCATAATCCCTGGCGGAAGGGGTCAGGGTTGTTTCACAACAGCACAAGAGAAATGCAAGTAGGCACACTTTCCTGCTGTGGCTGACTGGGAACCCACTAGCCATGAAGAATCCATACACACTATTGGAGCTAAACTTGCTCTGTTTCTGTGTAACTTATGTTGTGCCATCCAGTGTTTGTTGTGTTTTCCTTGCTGACTGGTGCCAAGATGCAATGAGCAGAAATGTATGTAGAATCGATAACTGGGGGATGGTGCTCTGCTTGACATTCAGCCAGATATAAGATTTGTTAGCCAGACATCATTTTATATTCTACTTCTCAAGTAAATCTGATAGATAATGCTATGCTCAAAGGACTTTCACTGGTCTTTTCTGACCATACTAAATTGGTATTTGTCTAAACAGACTTCCAGTGGATTTTCCAATTTTGTATTTATACTTTAGCAACAAATACTTGAAAGAGAACACTTCATTGATTTCTGAAAACATTTTTATCTAAAGACATCACACATACACTTCTATTCACAATATATCTAAAAGATTCAGGAAGATAAATAAGAAGATACAAAAATAAAGTCTGAAATAATATCTTAACTATACCTTATCAAAGGTCTGTCATATGTAAAGAAACAGCCTGATCACCTTGGAGGCTATTCACTGGAGATAACAGTTACTAGTGGGGAAAAGTGTTCTCCATCACCACTTCCAAATATACTGTTCAAATTTATAAGACTGATTTTGGTAACCAGCTCAATCTAGGACCCCTGAATATAGGAAAGGGTCCTAGAATTTGCATGTTTAAAAATACTCTGCATGATACCTTTAATGGAAAAGTGTATGGGGGGGGATTCTGTTGTGTAGCTCAGTAACTGACTTGGGGGTTAAAAGGAATTGGGAGAGAATGTCGAGGTATAGCCACTGTCAGTGATGACAAGATTGAGAATATGGCTGTGGAAGAGAAGTAGAAATACAAGTGATGAGAGTTGGGAATTGAAGGATGAGATTGTAGGATGGGATTGGAAGTCCAGTTAGCTAGGAATACAGCAAGACTTATAAGGAAAAGAACCTTGGTTGTCTTAGTATATACAGAGTGACTATGAAGTCTGTGAGTGAAGCCAGGAGGAAGAGTATATTTTGTTATGCAAAGGAGGCATGAGGACTAAAAAGGCAGGTATTTTACATTTAGGCGGAAGAATATAATTTGGAAGTAGCATTATAGAAGGAAAGGATTCTTGACCTTCCTGGCCTAAAGGAGAAATGGGGTTCTACAGAGGAAATCAAACAGAAATATCAGTTCTTAGCTTTGATATCACAGAATGTATAGGTAAAGTGTGCATAAGAAAGATTTGAAAGAATATATAACATTTGACTAGCTTTTCACCTATTCCCAGCTCATTCTTACTTCTGCTCATCTGTCTAAAAAAGAGAAAAAAATTAACTCTGGCTGGGAAGAAGGGAGGAAGTCACCAAGATGGAGAGAAGACTGCTAAGTATCTTTAAGAGGAGATTAACATGAATTCATATTATACTTCTTGGGTTGCGGATATAGCTCAGTGGTAGTGTACACCTAACTATGTAAAGCTCTGGGTTGTATACCCAGTAAAAAAACACACACACGAGAAAGTCATATTACACTTCTCTTTTTCATAGATTCTTTGAAAACAATATATTTAGCATCTTAACTTTGTTCACAAAAACTCAATTGTTTTTAGTTGAACTTATGCTCAAAATGCTTCAGGTTATCTCTGGCCTACAAGTCTGGGTAGTGCTTTTGAACATTAAGCACACTACCAGTAATGTGTTACTATGTTTGTGTGTTTTTCAAGCAGTTCAATTCCAAACTGTTTCCAAGCTTAAAACTTTTCCTAGTACAGAGATTTTCCAAAGTTCTAAAAATCTCCTTTCTTTAGAAACCCTTGTTTTAACAGAAGACTTTTCCTTAGCTCCAGCATCTATCTTGCAAATCATTCTAATTTTTATTTTATATGAACAGTACTTTAAAGTACAGCATCCATAGGACCCTATTGCAGTCAGTCTTTTAATATTTTTCCAATAATATGTTGTCAGTTTCTGAAAATTTGTTGGTAAACAGCAACCAAATAAAATACACTTTAAACATATATGATTTTTATGCTTTTATACCTTTGAAAGACTTTCTATTTATAGGATCTAACATTTACTGACCTCTATTTAGCGCCACTTCTCAGACTTTTGAGAATAAAGAAAATCTTTACCAGATACAACATTTGTGCTGATTTCTATCAAAAAAAAAAAAAAAAAAACATGTTCTTGTGCTTAAGCTTCTCAAATTGATTCAGGAAAATGTACCAAAATTAGAAAGTAAATTGTGTTAGCTTTTCCTTGCTGTGACCAAAATACCTAACCAAAAAAAAAAAAAAAAATGAGGAGAAACAGTTTACTTTAGCTTGTGATTTAGTCCATGGTTTTTAGAGTCCATTGCTTTGAGGCTAAGGTGAGCAGAACATCATGGAGGAAGGGTGTGGTGGAGGGGCGCTGCTGCATTCGTGGAAGCCAGGAAGCAGATAGGCTGCAGGGAAGATGAACCTTTCTAGGGCAGGCCCACATTGATCCACCTTCTCCAACTAAATCCTACCTGTCTACAGTCACTACCCAGTTAGTTCATTCAAGCTAAGATGGACTGATTAGTATACAGCTCTCATAATCTGATCATTTCAACTCTGAATATTCCTGCAGCGATACAGAAGCTTTTGGGGAACACTTCATATCCAAACCATAATAAATACACACTGGGTAAGTTAAGAAGAGGGTTTGGTTCACGGTTCTTGATCCAAGGTCGAGGGGCAACATCAGGTGTTGGCCTTTCAGCAAGAAGTCCCAATGTAGTAGTGTAGGATATCACTGTCCAGAGACAGGGAGTATGAGAAAGTCCTAGTCAAAGGGGCTCTCATAGCAGACCCTCTCTGGAGATAAGCCATTAACCAACCCATTAATCATGAGTGGATTATTCCTCTCATGTGGGCATAGCTTTAATCACTTCATGAAGGTCCCCTGCTCTCTTCTCTTTAATATCTCATAATTCCGACATGAATTTTGAGGGGGGAAAAGCCATATTCGAAACAAAGTAGCCAGTGTACCTGTCAATGTTGGGGACAGGGAGAAGATATTGAAACACAGATGTATCTCAAGCAGAACGCAAAATATGTAATTAACATATATAACGAAATTTCAAGTTGCAGTGGACATTCCTCAGATTTGCCTAAACTTCAAGACAAGAGTATCCCGAAATGAGGTTTAAAACTCTTTTCAGGGGGTACCTTTTCAAGGTCTGCTCCTCCTGGGTCACCCCTAACCAGAGCCTCTGGTGCGCGTCCAACTGAAGCAAAGAAAGGTGCAGCCACTTTTGACCCAGCATTCTCTAACAAGGCCCAGGAATAAGGAAACATGAGGCACTGCGCAGTGTTTAGGAAAGCAAGCAAGGCCAAAGGGAGGTAAGAAGAAGGAGGGGGGTGTTCTGGAGCCCCTCACACTCAGCTGTGGAGCCGGCGCACATCCCTCTTGGCCTCCAGAACGAGGCGGGAGTTGGGGAGGAATGGGGCCCTCAGTCTAGCCACAGGGCTGCTCCCAACAGGACCCAACATGCAAAATCCGCCTCCCTCAATTCCCGACCCCGTCGGCGCCCCACTGGGAGGGCGGTGCGGGCGACGCCCTATGACGTCACGCGTGACGCGGCGCAGTGGGCGGGAGAGGGTGACTGTGAGGCGTTTCGCCATGGCGACCGCTCCTGGCGACGCTTTTTCTTTCCCCGCTTGGGGATGCCCCTTCCAGGTCTTATACTCTAAGCAGTGCCGAGTCGAAGGGCGTGGGAGCTCTCTGACCGCTCGCTATGGGGGAGGGAAGAGGCGAAAACTTGGACGGTGTGAGCACCGACCGCCTTAAACTGGAGTTGCTGGAAGAAATCTACCAGAAGTGAGTCGGCGGCGCGCGGCCTCCCGCGCCCGTGAGGGGCAGGTGCGCGACCCCAGGCCTCCCGGGGCGGCCCTTCAGACCGAAGCCGTCATGGTTGCTGAAGGACAGCGTCAGGATTAATAGAGGGCACGTCAGGCGACATCCCCTAACAGTGTTCTGTGCTAGAGGTTGATTTGCCTTTTGATTAGTTATGCCTGTCAGCATGCAGGTTGCACTTTCTTATGGTTAAGACTAAGTGGCCCTGCGCGGTGGCGCACACCAGCAATTATAAAGTCTGAGGAGGCCGAGGCAGGAGGATCGCAAGTTAAAAGCTAACCTCAGCAATTTAGGAGGCCCTAAACAATTTAGTGAGACCCTGTATCGAAAAAAATTGCACCCTTGGGTTCAATCCCTGGTACAAAAAAAAAAAAAAAGCAATAAAGCAAGAACAACAAAACCAAAAAACACCCCCAACAACACTTCCCCCCAAGTGTATTTGGTACATATGTTGTAATTTTAAAATAGGTCTTTGGTTTTTATGTTCTACTGAATTCGGGTTTTTCAGTTTAAAATCCCAAGGAATTTATTTAGTATTTCATCCTTTAGAAGAACTTAAGAAATGGTAACTTTTTGTAAAAATCGGGCCTTCTTCTTATGCTTTCTTTTTCTCTTTCTTTGTGCAATGCTGAGGATTGAACTCAGGACCTTGCCAATGGTAGGCAAAGGCACTATTGAAAGCATGTTCATCTCCAGTTTCTCAGATGCTTTTTCATTTCTTGTAACAAAGGCATAGACAGGTTTATTTAGGAAGATAGATAACACATTCAAGGGAGAATGTGTGCTGTCTCCAGAGTAAGCAGCCTCTCCTATGCTTTTTAGAACAATATTAGTATTTCTTGTTAAAACTGACTATGCTATTTTTTAAAAGATAATCTTATCACACCCACAGGCCCCATGAGAATTGACTTTTCTGTGGGTCCCATAGCATTCTGTGCTTCATTCTGTGCTTTTCTCTATTATAACTCCAGTCACACTACTAATTAATTTATTACTTATTTTTAAAATCTTGAACCAAATGATAAACATTCTGAGGATCAGGTTCTGCCTTCTCTGAGGCAGTAAGGGTTCAGAGCAAGTATTTAGAGGAATTCTGCATAAATTTAAATCTCGGCTCTTATTACTCAATAACTATAGGACCTTATTTAAGTTAACTAACTTGCTTAAGCCTCATCTTTCTCTTAAGAGTGTTATATAAATAGTTACACTTCCTATTGTTGTTGCCAGGATGGAATGAAATGTGTAAAATGTTTAGCCCTGGCTAGTGCATTCCAGGTAAGCATTCAAGTGGAATTGAGCTGCTGCTGTTGATATTGTTCTGTCCACTTGCTCATTTTACTGTCTTTAACAAAATGCCTTAAATACAAAAGGCATTCAGAAATATTTACGAATGCTTTTTTAAAGAAAGAGTGTGTGTGTGTGTGTGTGTGTGTGTGTGTGTACGTACATGTGTGTGTTTTATTAGTGTTTCTTTTTTCTTTTTTTCAGGTTGACACTTGTTGCCTACTGCCCTTGTTAGCTCTTCCTGTCTGTAATAATTTGCAGCTCTTATTTTACAGTGTTCTGAGAAACTCAGTAATCAATTTCTTTGGGATCATATTTAAGGGTAATTGGCTTCCAGTGATTACCTGAGAGCTTTGAGCCGTAGTGCTTATTTAATCCTTTCTGGACCTTATTAATCAGAAGCTTGTATTTGTCTGATTCTTGATACTCAACCATTTCTTCAATAAATAATGTTTAATAATATTCAATAAATAAATGATATTTCATAAGAAATTATTCCTAAAGTAATGGGGGTTACATGTATTAGTTTTCCCATGTTATTTTTAATTGCATCATAATTAACAAAATATTTTTAATAACAGGGATGTAGTGCAACTCTCAGTGTTTGAATTAAGACACAAGATAGCAGAAATGGAAGCCAAACCCAATACTGACAATGAAGGTATATATGTAAATATTTTTATATATATATATCTCTTGTATAATTATTGTTCATTTTACCAAGATACCTATAGTACATTAAATTACATATAATGAATAATAGTACCAAGATTTCAGTATTACTCTCTGGTGGCATTAATAATAATTTATAACAAAAGCTTTAAAACTGATACTTCAGAATGTCAAACCATTACAACATAATTATTCAAAAATGTTATTTCACAAAACTTTTCTTATATGACATCAATATACTGTTTCCTTTGTAAATAACAAAATATCATAAATATTCTGTTCAATTTATGTCACACCCTTTATATATTAACTACTGGATCTTCAGTTTAACTGTAAAATCCTGATCTAGGATTTATCTGTTTGTGTTGGAAGAATTTTTGTGTGTAGGGGTGTGTGTGTGTGTGTGTGTGTGTGTGTGTGTGTGTGTATTATATATATGTACACATACCCACATACACATATCCTTAAAATTTATAATGTATGCCAGACATTTATTAATTCCACAAATAGTAATTGAGATTCATATATCAACACTTTGGAAGACCTTTATTTTCCCTATTTTAAAGAGGTGCAATGACTATTGGGGAGAAAGTGACAAACTAAAATATGATTATGAGAAGTGATATATGTTCTGCAAATAGAGAAACAGGATCTTAGAGAAAGAAAATCTAGCACAATTTTAGTGAAGGTATAAAGACAGCCTTTACAGAGGAAGCAGTGCTTAAACTAAACAAAGTAAGGAGTTTATTAGAATTATGGGGGTGTGCTTTGGTTCTTAAATTCATTTGTACTTCTTTCTTATACTAAGAAGCCATGAACAAAAAGAGATTAGTAGCTAATTGAGAAATAAAATGCTGCTTTCTATGAGAATCTAATACTCTGTTAAAGCTTGCTTGGAGAATACTACACCAAGGCTAAAGTAGCATTATATATCTATCTGTACTTTAGTTATAATTAGCTCTGTGGGGGCAGACTTTGAATTCACCTACCAAGTAGTTGTATTGGCAAGGGTAATACACTCACCTACCCAGTTAGAGAAAAAACAGAAGACATGCTCACACGTATAGTATGGAGTCCAGTACCTATGCCCAATAATAATATATTGCTCACTAGTCATAATATAAACTGTTCTTATGGAGAGGAAGTAGGATATGGCCACAAAGAGTAGGAAAGCTTTTGTCTAAACTGAAGTCTTAAATGAATAGCAAACCACTTGTCCCTTAATCAAGGCCAGGAACGCTGTCAAGTGAGGTGATCCTTTTTTTGTTTGTTTGTTTCGATGAGAATAGCTAGTATTTGTGTAGTGCTCTAAAAGAATTTTCAACTACCCTTTTAAAAAGTATTATTACCCCATTTTATAGATGAGAAAACTGAGATCCTAAATGACTTTCTGAAAAATACAGAGGTAATGAGTGATATTTCTGAAATTTTCAATCCAGGCATGCTAGTGTCAAATTCCACTTAGCCTCCACTTCTTTCTACCTCTTAGGCTTAAATTTGCACCTTGATTTTTTAATTTTTAGAATTTTTCATCTAGAAAATTGAGCCTTGGTTTACAACTGGGAATAGAAATAGGCCAGGTTTGCCTAGTACATCCATGCTTGTCTAATTTTTTTTTTTTTTAACTCATTCCGATCAGAAGTTTTGCCTGCTCAACTGTGTAACTATTCTTGTCCAGGTCACCAATGATTTCTAGTTTGCTAACTCCCATGTCAGCTGAGTCATCTTATATGATCTCATCAGCTGATCTCAACTTGTCCTTGAAGCCCTTTGTTCACTTGGCCTCTGGGACACCATACTCTCTTGGTTGTCCTACTTATTAGTCACTTGTCATTTCTTCATTTCTAAAAACTCAAGAATGCCTCAGGGCTCAGTCTCCGTCTTCTGACATTTCTTCAATATATGCTTAGGCTATTTCTGGTCTTCTAGGGTTAAATACCATCATATATTGACAACACACATCCATATCTCCACTTTGGACCTCAAGTCTGATTTCTAACCCCAAGCACCTTTGGCCATTTCATAATATATTAAAAGAGCAAACATTTTTTCAAACTTAGTAAATGCTAAATTTTTTTGTAAAACTCAATTTGTCTTTCATATTTCAAAACAAAGAAAAGAATACTTTTTTCTGGTATAATACTTAATGATGAAAAATTAGAGGGATTTCCATTCCTTGGGGTGGGAGGAAGATGCCTATTGCCATCATTCAAATGTATTAGTGATTTCAAAGTTCTAGTCAAACAATAAAATGTGAAAAAGAAATGAATGATAGCTATTAGGAAGAGATAGACTTTTATGATTTCCATTTTCATAATTTAATATCCAGAATTTTCCAGAGGATCAATTAAAAACTAGTAAATATTTAGAAAATGATTAGATAAAACCTGATGCAGTGGCATGTGCCAGTAATTCCAGTGGCTTGAGAGGCTGAGGAAGGAAGATCACGGAGTTCAAAGCCACTCTCAGCAACTTAGTGAGGCACTTAGCAACTCGGTGAGAACCCTGACTAAATAAAATATAAAAAAGGGCTGGGGATGTGGCCCCTGGGTTTAATCTCTTATACACCCCCCCAAAATTGTTGGATATAATAATAGAATAAATGTTTATTTTTAAAAAAAACGTTTCAGCAATAACAAGCTAAGAATATAGTGTTGAAATTACCTCAGTCACAATTTCAACATAGTCCACAAAATATCTGATCATTTCTTTGGCAAGAATTATGCAGAACCTGTATGAAGAGACAACAAAAGACTATGACTATAGAGGAATAATTGTTAAATCAGAATTCTCACCTTATTCTACCCAAGAGATTTCATACCAAACAGAAACTGTAAGGGAAAAAAGAAATTGAAAAAGTTTTCCCCTTAGCCCATGCCTTGTTGAAATTCTAAGCTTTGTTAGTGGGAGACACAAAAAAAGCAAAAAAGATGGACTGGGGATGCTGCTCAGTGGTGAGCACATGCCTAGCAAGTGTGAGGCCTTGGGTTTGATCCCCAGCACTGCAAAAATAAGAAACAAGAAGTCTTTGTGAACTTTGTTTTAGTTGATGAGCTCAATTTATTTTTCATTAGACATATTTCTATTGGAAAGAAAACTAAATTAATAAAAATGTACCACCCATTTATGTGCTCAAACCCTGAGCATCTCAGAATCTCTAGTGGAGTGGGGGAAAATGCTAGGAGTTAGCCTGTAAAAAGAACATTGACTTTAGAATCAGGTGGCCCCTGGCTTTAATATTACAGCTGTGGGACTTAAATGCATAACTTTGAATAAATTACTTAAAACCCTCTTTGTCTCAATTTCCTCACATATAATTGGTGAAAAATATATATAACTTGTAGGGTTGTTTGAAGACTAATATATTGAGTTTATCCTCTTCATTATTTTTTTTTAAAGAGAGAGTGAGAGGCAGAGAGAGAAAGAGAGAGAGAGAATTTTAATATTTATTTTTTATTTATCGGCGGACACAACATCTTTGTTTGTATGTGGTGCTGAGAATCGAACCTGGGCCCCACGCATGCCAGGCGAGCGTGATACCGCTTGAGCCACATCCCCAGCCCTCCTCTTCATTATTTTTAAAAAATATGTTTTAGTTATAACCTTTATTCTATTTACTTACCATTATTTGGTGCTGAGGATCGAACCCACTGCCTCACATGGGCTAGGCAAGCGCTCCACCGCTGAACTACAATCTCAGCCCCTTCATTATTATGTTAATAAGGAGGGAAATTTTTTCCTCTGTGGGAGGACTAAATATTATAAATGTGTTCATTCTCACCAAATTAACTTACTGGTATCATGTATATCTTATTAAAATACCTAGGTCCCCCCCACCCCCCAACCCCGCAACTTGAAAAATTTAACTTTAAAACTAACTGGATGAATAAATAGGCAGAAATAACTGTGGAAAGAGATACTTAGAAAATAAATTCATTAACACTTAAAATGAATCAACAGAACAGTAAAATTAGTCTTTTCAGAGTCTCATAGACCAAAAATGAGTAGGTTAAACCACAGACATTTATTTTCTGACACTTCTTGTGGCTGGAAGTCAAATCAAGATATTGGCAGGGTTGGTTCCCTTCAAGCACTCTCTCCTTGGCTGGTAGATGGCCACCTACTCTGTATGTGTTCACACATAGTCTTCCCTTTGTGTCTGTAACCTAATCTCCTTTTATAAAAACATCTGTTGTATTGAATTAGGGCTCATGTATGACCTCATTTTGCCTTAATTGCCTCTTAAAAAATCCTGTTTCTAAATACACTTTCTGAGGTACTTGGGTTTATGACTTCAATATATGAATTTGGTGTGCAGGTGATGGAGCAGGGTATGTTGGATGTGAAAGAGTGGTTAGAACACAATCCATCCTGTAACAGGAAAAGAGTCTAGTTTGTTAAAACCATAATGCAATACCATAAAATTTAGGACCAGGTTATTGTTAATTTTGAAAATTGAATCTTTCGAATTAGTCTTTTAGTTACTTTAAAAAAAGTACAAAACCATTTTCATTTATGAATTGGGGGAATAGATTATTACAGACAAAATCTGTACAATACTCTGAAATCAGACCCCAAATAATCAATGCATTATTCTATTCAGGCTCTATAACAAAATACCTTAAGTGGCTTAAATGATAGAAATTAATTTTCTCATAGTTCTTGTGGCTGGGAATTAGTAGATCAAGGTGCTGCCCAGTTCAGTTGATGGTGAGAACTCCTTTCTGATTTGGAGACACCTATCTTCTTACTATGTACTCACATGGCAGAATCAAACAGAGTCAGTTAACTCTCTGGTTTCTCATCTAATAACACTAATCTTACAGAATTAGAGCCTCAGTGTTGTGACCTCATTTAAGCTTTATCACCTCCTCACAGACTCTCTCTCCAAATACATACAGTCAAATTGGAGGACAGAGCTTTAATATGAATTTTGGGGGCAGGCACATAAATACTTAGTCCATAACAATCCTTTAGCATCACTTTCTAAGTACTGTTTTCTCTCTCCCTACCATCAAAAACGAAACAAAATAAAAATGTCAGACTGCCTGCTGCATTTGGGAAAGGGCTTCTGGGTAGAAAACTGGAGCCAAGGAGCCTATTACCAGTGATGTTTTATTGGAATTTAAGGAAACTAAATGAAAAGTGATGAATTATTCAATAAATTCTGTTTGAAAAATTGGTGTAATATTGAGAAAGAAATGCTCATTTAGATCCTCATTCTATATACTTAATGCTAAAAACTTCCAAATGGATTATAAAGTTAATATAAAAAAGAACAAAAAGCATAGATGAGTATCTGTCTCCCCATCTTTATTTCTCTTTCAAATCAGATGTCCTGTGTATTCCATAGCATCCACTTAATTGAAAAATTTCTCAAATGTTCTAGTTAAGTGTGTTTTTTTTTATCTTCCTATTTTTATTGCTGAATGATAGCAAGGACAATGTCTATTTTATTTTTGCATCGTTAGTTCCTTGTAGAGTACCATATTAGTCTTTTTCTTTTCCATGATAAAAATATTTCATTTTTCAGTCTTTTCAGATTAAGATAACTTCATTGTTGCCATCATTATAACTGTAGTGATTAGGAAAAAAATGACTGAATTATTAAAACACATGTGGTGTGCTGTGGTTTGAACATGTCTCTCCAAACCCAATGTGATAATACAGAGAAGCTGGGCCTTTAAGAGGGGATGTGGCCATGAGGGCTCCTCTTTTTTTTTTTTTAGTGGGATTAAGGCCCTGACCAAAGAGGCTTCACACACTACATTTTGTTAGCTTGCTTGTCTGTCACATGAAGACACAGAACAAGAAACCTTACCAGTGCCTTGATCCTGGACTTCCTTGCTTCCACAACTGTGATAAATAATTTCTGTTCTTTGTAAATGACCCAGTCACAGTGTTATAGCAGCACCAGATGGACCAAACATAGTGCCATTTTTCAACCCCAAACTGTTCTTTTTAATAGTTGAAAAAGTATTATTTGGCATTGTTTTTTTAATGGGACTTATCTGTATTACTAAAAAAGATAAGATCTTAACAGGTAAAGATTGAACTGTTTCATGTTATTTGAATGAATAAATAAGAGTTGGTGGGCTAATCTTGATCTCCCCCCACCTCAGGCAGTGAATGGAAAACCCGTTATGAGACACAACTAGAAATGAATGATCAACTAGAAAAGCAAATTGCATCTCTTAAAGAGAAAATGGAAAAATTCCGTGGGAATCCCTCAGGTACAAAAGCAATTATATATATGTATTATAAGTTGAGTTAAAACTGATAAAATATCAATTGTTTATATTTGCTTTATTGTAGACAGTCTATCTTCTATTCGTGTCTATGAACGAATGCCTGTGGTGAGTAAAAGATGGTTAAAAAGAATAACTGTAGGAAAGTATGTATATTTTCCCCCAGACAGATTCTAAACAAAATTTTAAAGATTGTCAACAGGATCCAAATAAAATATTTTGTTCAGGAGAACTGTTCCTTGCATCCAAAGAATCTAGTCACAGGCCATCAGTTTACTCTCCCTGTTGGAAAGCAGAGCATAGATTCTGGTGTAAGTACAGATAAGCAAAATAGAAGAAAAAGAATCTCAGTAGTCAGGCTAGCAGGGAACCTGAGCATGTCTATTCCTTCTAATCAGAAGAAGCCTAATATTTAACACAAAGAATATATCTTCTACATTTCTAAAACATGTCCATTCTAGTTCCTTGTAACATACAAACACATGTACTCACATATACACATCGATGTATTTGTGTACATACATATACATATACACATTACATATGCAAATATATTAAAGAGAGATATCAAATCCATCAGAGAACCCATAAAGTTACCTTATGAGGATCATGAAACCTCAATGGGCTGACTAATCTGCTTTCTTTTCTGGTTGCCTCTTTGGGAGTTAATTTTAATTCATAATAAATTACTTAAGTTTATCTGTTTTGTAAAGTGTTTTACAAAACAGATTCATTGTTTTTTAGTCATTCAAATCTATACTTTAAAATGTACAGAATCCTGAAGCATGACCTTGTTGGATTCAGAGCCTGCTTAGAAATAGCCTTTTCCTCAAAACTCTGAATTATTATTTCAGAAATACTCAGAAAAAAATACTGTGAAAAGCCAAGGGTACATCTATTGAAAATGCAAATGCAATACTCTATGAAATTTGTAGGATTTAACATATCATTATCATCATCAGCAGCAGCTTTAATTGAACATATAAAGTATGCAAATTAATTTCATTTCCTTTTTTCAGTCTTGCAACAACCCCATGAGGTGAAGTTTAACCTTATTTCCTTTGATGCATGTGATGATAAGCTTAAACAGATGAAAGAATTTGATCAGGCTCACACAGTCTGTAAGTGGAGCCAAATTCTCTCCCTCTATAAAAAGTCTTTATGCATTTACTACACCTTGCTGTAGTGCTTATCAGAAATAACAAAAAAAAAAGTTTTTTAAAGAGCTATAGGTAGAGTACTAAGTTGATATACAGAGAATGAGAATGAGAGCATTTATGGTTGCTTTTCTTTGAATAACTGTAATTCATTATGAAAGTTACAGGGAAATTCTGCATTTTCAATAATAATGAATTGTGGAGAAATAAGGCTATTTGTTCCTGTTACTTTCAACTCAGAAATGCTCATATTTCTGTGTCTTGGAAGTTCAAGAAAATAACATTTTCTTTTTCTGTTTTTTGTTTTTAATGGAAAAAGTAGCTTTTTTGTTTTTGTCTCCTTCTGCATTATAGTGGAGTTATATCCCCCTCTTGTGGCATTCAGAAATTGCTGCTAGACCATTTTCACTATAGTGCCCTTTCTTAATTGCAGGTAGAATTTCAATAATACCTATAGAATATAAAGTATAAAATACTCCCTACAGAATATAAAATATTCTGGCTACCTGATTTTGATAAGGCAGCCATAGTCCTCAAGAAATAAGTATCAATAGCCTAATATTTGTATAACATGGTAAAGTATTTTATAGTATATTTATTCCTGCTACCTGAGAATGAGATTCTGTAACATATTTATATTGATAAACTAATTTTTCTTGGTGTTATTCTTGAATAAAGTGTGCTTCTCTGTAGACCTAGAAGCAGATAAGTAGTATTTCTCTTCAGAAAAGGACGAGGATATAAAGAACAGCATAAGCCAAGCAGAAAGAGAACTTAAATTCAATATAAATGGAACTGGTCCTTCTATCCTCTGGGCAGATGCCCTACACAAGAATTTAGTTTTTCTTAAACAATTAAGTCCAGGAAGGCTTTTCTGAGCAGGAGGTATTAGGAATATGGCCTACAATTGATGATGGAAGTATCTATTCAACTACTCAGCAAAAAGCACTGGTTTCCAAGAATCCTATATCCAGTAAGAGATCTCTTATTATATAAGAACAAAAAATATATTAAATCGTAATATTCAATATAAAGACCAATATTTGTAAAATTCAGACATGATGTTTATTTATAAACATTTTAAATTCCTTTTAAGTTGATAGAAAAGAAGACATACACTATTTGTTTTTGTGGGACAGTATGGATTTACATTATTTGTAAATTTAATCTTTATTCTCATGGATCATTCCATCTTTAGGACTAACATATACAGACATACTTATAAAATTAATGTAAATTTTCTTGAATACTAATTTTAAGTAACTTCAAACTGTAGGCTTGTTTATGGATGACAAAAGGAATGGATACTAGGGTTTTTTTGTGTGTGTGTGTGTGATTTTGGAGATTGAACCCAGGGTCTTATGCATTCAAGGCAAGCACTCTACCAACTGAACTTTATTCCTAGCCTGGATACTCAATTTTGACGGGCACACATGTAATATTTAAAAATACTATTTGACAAAAATAAATGTTATTTTCAAACTAGATCAATTAAATGGGCTTGATTTTAATATTTTGAAAAATTACTCTCAGTTAGTTTAGAGGTTTCATCTAGTTTTATTTTATTGTTTTTTGAATCACTTTTCTCCTCTGAAGGTATTATAGAATATATTATCTTGAAAATATCTTTCAGTGGTATAGTTATTCACATTTAATTTTAGCACTATGTATCAGTTAAGGATTGCATTTGGCTGTATATGAGAGAAAGCTCTAAGCAAGCACTTTTTTTCTATTTTCCTCCCTCATGTAATAAAAAGGATTAGAGGTTTGCATTTATTGGTGCAATGACTCTATAAAGCCCTCAGGAATTCAGGCTCCTCCTCATTTTCCACTCATGTGTGAGGGGCTAGAAATACAGTGTTTTGTGTAAGTAGGAAGAAAATAGATACAGGGTATGCAGTTAGTTTTATCTACCATACAAGGTCATTTTATTTTAAAGTTTTTGCATTTATTTAAAGTTTTTGGTATTTCATTTTAAAGTTTTATGTGTTTATTGATATTATTTGAAAGTTAAAGACAAAAATGAAATCATAAAGGCAACAGTGCCTACTATTTATATTTGTTTGGTAATTTTTATATGCATATATTTATTAAAAAGAATAACATAATAAATTAGGAGAAATAAAAGCAAGAATTAAACAGGATTGCACTTAGTTTTGTTTTTTATATTTTAAATATAATTTTAGCCTTACTACACAATTTTGTATTCTATATTAGAGCACCTAAATCAATTACTACTTATGTTTCTTTTTTTAAATCTGATTTGCTATACATGATGGCAGAATGCAATTCATTTTATATTACAAATATAGAGCACAATTTTTCAAGACACTGATTGTACACAAAGTATTTTCACACCATTTGTGTCATATACATGTGCTTAGGGTAATTATGTCTTAACTCATTCCACCATCATTTCTACCCACTTGTCCTCTCCCTTCCCCTCTCTTCCCTTTTCCTTCTCTAAAGTTCCTCCATTCCTCCCATGCTCCCCCCATCAATCGCCATTATGCATCTGCATCCTCATATCAAAAAAGACATTAGGCCTTTGGTTTTGGGGGATTGACTTGCTTTACTTAGCAAAATATTCTCCAACTTCATCCATTTACCTGCAAATGCCATGATTTTATTCTCTTTCAATTCTAAGTAATGTTCCATTGTGTATATATACCACAGTTTTCTTATCCACTCATCTACTGGAGGGCATCTAGGTTGGTTCCATAATTTAGCTATTGTGAATTGTGCTGCTATAATCATTGATATGGCTGTGTCCCTGTGGTATGCTGTTTTTAAGTCCTTTGGGTATAAACCGAGGAGTTGGGATAGCTGTGTTGAATGGTGGTTCCATTCCAAGTTTTCCAAGGAATCTCCATACTGCTTTCCAAATTGGTGACTGCACCAATTTGCAGTCCCACCAGCAATTTATGAGCGTGCCTTTTCCCCCACATCCTTGTCAACACTTAATGTTGTTTGTCTTCATAATAGCTGCCATTCTGACTGGAGTGAGATGATATCTTAGAGTAGTTTTGATTTGCATTTCTCTAATTGCTAGAGATGTTGAAAATTTTTTCATGTTTGTTGATTGATTGTATGTCATCTTTTGAGAAGTGTCTATTTACTCTCTTGGCCCATTTATTGATTGGGTTATTTGTTTTTTTTGCTGTTAAGGTTTTTGGGTATTTTATATATCCTGGAGATTAGTGCTCTATCTGATGTGCTTGTGGTAAAGATTGCTTCCATTCTGTAGGCTCTCTATTCACCTCACTTCTTATTTTGCTGAGAAGAAGCTTTTTAGTTTGAATCTATCCCATTTATTGATTCTTAGTTTTTATTCTTGTACTACAGGAGTTTTATTAAGAAAATTGGGCTAATCTGACATGATGGATACTTGGGCCTATTTTTTTTTCTATTAGGCACAGGGTCTCTGGTTTAATTCCTAGGTCCTTGATCCACTTTGGGTTGAGTTTTGTGCATAGTGGGAGATAGGGGTTTAATTTCATTTTGTTACATGTGGATTTCCAGTTTCCCCAGTACCATTTGCTGAAGAGGCTACCTTTTCTCCAATGTACATTTTTGGTGCCTTTGTCTAAAATAAGATAACTGAAGTTATATGGGTTAGACTCGATGTCCTCTATTCTGTACCATTAGTCTATAGGTCGATTTTGGTGCCAATACCATGCTGTTTTAGTTACTTTTGCTCTGTAGTAAAGTTTTAGGTCTGGAATAGTAATGCCACCAGCTTCATTCTTCTTGCTAAGGATTGCTTTGGCTATTCTGGGTCTCTTATTTTTCTAGGTGAATTTCATGACTGCTTTTTCTATTTCTATAAGGAATGCCATTGGGAATTTGATTGGGAGTGAATCTGTATAGTGCTTTTGGTAGTATGCTCATTGTGAAGTATTAATTCTGCCTATCCAAGAACAAGGTAGCTCTTTCCATCTTCTAAGATCTTCTTTAATTTCTTTCTTTAGCGTGTGGTGGTTTTCATGGTAGAGGTGTTTCACCTCTTTTGTTAAATTTATTCCCAAGTATTTTATTTTTAAGACTATTGTAAGTGGGGTGGTTTTCCTAGTTTCACTTTCAGTGGATTTGTCACTGACGTACAGAAATGCCTTTGATTTATGGGTGTTGATTTTATATCCAGCTACTTTGCTGAATTCATTTATTAGTTCTAGGAGATTTTTGGAGGAATGTTTTGGGTCTTTTAGGTATAGAATCATATCATCTGCAAATAGTGATAACTTGAGTTCTTCTTTCCTATCTGTATTCCTTTAATTTCTTTCATCTGTCTGATTTTTCTGGCTAGAGTTTCAAGAACTATGTTAATTAGAAGTGGTGACAGAGAGCATCCCTGTTTTGTTCGTTTTTAGAGGGAATACTTTCAATTTTTCTCCATTTAGCAGATGGTCTGAGGCTCAGCATAGGTAGGCTTTACAATGTTGAGGTATGTTCCTGTTATACTAGTTTTTCAAGCATTTTGAACATTGAAGGAATGCTGTATTTTATCAAATGCTTTCTCAGCATCTATTGAGATGATCATATGATTTTTATCTTTAAATCTATTGATGTGATGAATTATATTTATTTATTTCCATATGTTGAACCAACCTTGCATTCCTAGGATGAACCCTACTTGATCATGATGCACTATCTTTTTGATATGTTTTTGTATTTGATTTGCCAGAATTTTATTGAGAATTTTTGCATCTATATTTATTAGAGATATTGGTCTGAAGTTTTCTTTCTTTGATGTGTCTTTGTCTGGTTTTGGAATCAGGGTGATATTGGCATCATAGAATCTGTTTGGAAGTGTTCCATCTTATTCTATTTCATGAAATAGTCTGTAGAGTATTGATATTAATTCTTCTTCATAGGTCTTGTAGAACTCAGTTATGTATCCATTCAGTCCTGGGCTTTTCTTGGTTGGTAGACTTCTGATGGTGTCCTTTATTTCCTTGCTTGAAATTGATCTGTTTAACTTGTGTATATCATTCTGTTTTAGTTTAGGCATATCATATGCCTCTAGAAATTTGTCGATGTCTTTGATTTTTTTCTATTTTATTGGAGTACAAATTTTCAAAATAATTTCTATTTATTTTCTGTATTTCTGCAGTATCCATCATAATGTTTCCTTTTTCATCATGGATTTTAGTAATTTGAGTTTTCTCTCCTTCTCTTCATTAGCATGGCTAATGGTTTATCAATTTTATATATTTCTTCAAAGAACCAACTTTAGGTTTTTTCAATTTTTTCAATTGTTTCTTTTGTATCAATTTTATTGATTTCAGCTCTAATTTTAATTATTTCCTATCTCCTACTGCTTTGGGGGTTGATTTGTTCTTCTCTTTCTAGGGCTTTGAGATGTAATATTAGGTCATATATTTGTTGACTTTTCCTTCTGTTTAGGAATGAACTCCATGCAGCGAACTTTCCTCTTAACACTGTCTTAATAGTGTCCCAGAGATTTTGATATGTTGTATCAGTGTTCTCATTTACTTCTAAGAATTTTTTAATCTCCTCCTTAGTATTTTTTGCTACCCATTGTTCATTCAATTGCATATTATTTAGTCTCCAGGCGTTGGAGTAGCTTTTAGTTTTTATTTCATCATTGATATCTAGTTTCATTCCATTGTGGTCTGATAGAATACAAGGTAGTATTTCTACTTTTCTGTATTTACTAACATTTGCTTTGTGGAATAACATATGGTCTATTTTAGAAAAGGATCCATGTGCTATTGAGAAGAAAGTGTATTCGCTCATTGATGGATAATATACTCTATGTATGTCAGTTAAAACTAAGTTATTGATTGTATTTTTGAGTTCTATAGTTTGTTTAGCTTTTGTTTGGAAGATCTATCTAGTGGTGAAACAGGTGTGTTAAAGTCACCCAAAATTATTGTGTTGTGGTCTACTTGACTCTTGAACTTGAGAAGAGTTTGATTGATAAACATAGACGCTCCATTTTGGGGGGCATATATATTTATATGTTGATGTATAGTTCCCTTAAGTAGTCTGAAATGTCCATCTTTATCCCTTTTGATTAACTTTGGCTTGAAGTCTTCTTTATTTGATATGAGGATGGAAACCCCTGCTTGTTAGGTAGGCCATGTGAATGGTACATTTTATCCCAACCTTTCACCTTCAGTCTGTGGGTGTCTTTTCCTATGAGATGAGTCTCTTGAGGGCAGCATATTGTTGAGTCTTTTTTTTTTTAATCCAATCTACCAGCCTATGTCTTTTGACTGGTGAGTTTAAATTTATAAACAAATCCCCTCTAACTTGCATTTTGTTTAAAGTAATAACTTTATATCATTTCAAGTATGAAAAGTGCATTATTGCAATAATACCTCTTGCCAGAAATAATACTAATAATGTAAAATGGTAAGGATACAAGTAGTTTCTTTGTAATTATATGTTGCTTCCAGATATATTTCTCTGCAACTTGTTGAGCAACATTTTAAGATGTCGGACTTCTGCAATAGATGGCACTGATGGTTTTATTTTTTGAAAAACACTTTACAGTTTATTATAAACCAAGAACTTTGGACTTGCAAAGAGGTATAGATCAGATACATAAATATATACATAGGCTAGATTTTCAGCTTTGCAAGCATAAGATTCCTGATCTCTGTTGCAATTACTCAACACTGCTGTTTTAGTACAAAAGCAGTCAGAGACAATACCTAATAGATATGTGAGCTGTGTTCTAACATGTTGGCTTAGAAAAAAAAAAAGCAGTTACTGGCTTTTGAATTTAGGCTATAGGTTGTTGGCTCCTGTTTTAGGAAGCAGTCTGCAAACTTTGATAATTCGTAGATTGGGGGCCTTTCATAAAAACACAAAGGCCTGGTCCCATCGTTCAACCAACTTGTCACCTCTGTGTTCTTTATTAACTCTCCAGGTCATTCTGATAATCATCAAAGTTTGAGAATCACTGATTTAAGCACATGTATACTTAAAAGTGGATTTTTAAAAATCATGGGATCTATACCTTTAAAATATTTGAGATAGTGATAAAGTCTCTATGGATCAACGTGGGTGTCTCTAAAGACACCCAAGATATCTGGCATGAATAAGAGGGGTGATGGAAAATATGGCTGGAAATACATTCAGGGACTAGATAATAAAGGGTTTCATATTTATGTTAGGGAATGTGAACCTTTTTATATATTATGGGAAGCTGCTGGAGTATTTATGTATTTTAAAATCTCTGCTCACCCTCCTATGGAGAAATGATTCCCAGGGTGAGAATTGAGGCAGAGAAGCCAGTTAGGATTCTTTTCAGACTGGGTAAAGGAAGGTGAGTTTTTAGCTTGGTCAGTATAATATGTGGGAGTAGCAGAGGAAACAGATTGAAGATATATTTAGAAATAATTTCATGAATACATGGGTAATAGGATGAGATTGGGAGAGGATTGAAGGATGCATAACTTCCTGGATTGTGATGAACAGGACTATAGGAATCAAAAGTAGTTGAGATGTTAGGAGATGATGATTATGGTTTGTTTGTGCATTTTATATAGGTAAGAGTAGTTAAAACTGGTCGTGGTTTTAGACTACAGAAAGTTGTCTCTGAAAATAGAGATCTTGGAATCATAGGTGTCTCTTGAAGTCATGAAAGTACAAGAGACTGCTGGGGATGGGGTGGGGACAGAGTCTGAAAAACAGGATTGAGCGTGGAAGCCTGGGGAAATACTAACAATTAAGATATTGGCTAAAAAGGCAATTTGGTGAAGATAATAGTGAAGGAAAAATATTGAGAAAGGATGAGGGGGACAATTGGAAAAGTGGATCATAGAAGCCAAGGAAGGAGAAAATTTTATGACTATTCACCAGAAAAATGTTCTCCAAGAAACTTCTGGCTCAGGATAGGATAAAGCACTAGTTCAGGCTAATTATAAGAAAATAAGTACTAGTCAAAGGATAGGATTTGGGGAGAAATGTTGTGGAAAGGAAGAGTAGGGGATAAGAAAATGAAGTGAGGATAACCTACTTCATCTAGAATTATAGCTTTTGGAATCAGACTTGCCCTCGTTCAAATCCAGACTAGAGGACACTGAGGAAATCACTTTACCTCTCCAAGGCTTAATTTCCTCATCTGTAAAATGGAGTTAATTAGCTTTCTTGTGCAGGCTGTTGTGAAGATTATTAGTGTTAATAAGAAAATAGCATAGTGCCTGAAGTAGTAAGTACTGTTAGTTCTCTTCCTAACTTTCCTTGGTAAAGGAGAAGTAAAATTTCATCAAAAACAAATCTGTTGTGAAATTAACCTTAATCCCATTGGAAAGGATAATAATAAAGGTAAAGCCCAAAGATGTGCAATCTGTTTTTTTCTTAAGCTGTGCTGTTATAAATATTTTCTACCTTTTCAAAACTTCAGTACAGTTTTGTGGTTCTAAGTACCTACCCACAAAGTAGGGGCTTCATCAGGAGTTTAACACTTTTAATATAAAGCACAGAACATTTACTTCCTTTGGGCTACCTGGATGTATATTTTCCAGCTCCTGTTGGCATCTGTTAGAGAAATGAAATATTAGGTTAGAATGTTCCAAGAATTTCCAAGTATGTCTAGAACTATTGCAGTTCACAGCAAGATTAGAATCTTTCTTGAGAATTCTAAATAACTAAAAGTTGAGGTTAAATGAGTTTCTTTGTATCTGATGTTTTTGAGTTCTTGCTTGGCACTTCAGGCTTCTTCATTCATTTCTAATTAGATTATGAAGCTAAGGACTTAGCTGAACTCTTTCATCAGAACTTTATGGCTCCCAGTCGTCAGCCACAGATAGTTCCCTGATAATATTTTAATTAATATTTCAGTGCTTTACTATCGCTATTAGCACACGATGGTGATTTTATCTTTCTTACGTTAGCTTATATAGGCCCACTGAAGCTCAGTATTTTTGATGCTATACCATAAACAGGAAAGATGATTGTTGGCCCATCTACTTTCTTGCTTCCCTGTGTTATTCAGCATTACTATGTGCTTACTTGCCTGCTGTGGATTTCTTGAATTTTTGAACTGTGTAAGGATCACCCAGTACATTTATTTAAAATATACATTATTCCAGGACTTCCAATAGAGGAACTCATCTGTAGGTCTGGAGTAAGGCCTGGATATTTGTACATTTTAGCAGGCATTTCAATAAGTTCTGTTGCCAAGCACATTTGAGAAAAAAAGATTTAGGGGATCTGTATCCATCAGAAAAAGATGTGAAAGTCTCTCTTATGATAAGAGTTCCTATACAGACTCTATCAAAAAGCACTTTCATATGCCTGTAGTCAATTCTATCATAAAGTAGAAGTTTTGCTCTTTGACTGATTCATAGTCATAAAACTAATGACCCCTATTCTTCTCTGTTACTGTTTTCCCCATCAATTCACTCTCCTTGTATTACATTACACCCAGACAGTTTGGATCCTTCAGGGAAATGTCTCATCAGTGCATACACCATATCAATTAGATGGATATAGTACTGGGGATCATTCTTCTAGAGTTACAAGACTAGCTGATTGTGGGAGCCACTGGGGGAAGAAGCATTAATTAGAAAAATATTTTATCTCCCCACAAACAGTGTCTGGAAAACTCTTGATCAATTTGTGGAAAAATCAATTCATGGGAAGCCAACTTGTTGAAATTTGAATTCTTAAATATGTTCTTATGAATATATATTTAATAGCATTTTAAGAAATGTTCAATTTTTTTAACTAAAGACTCATAGAAATAGTTTAGCATTTAGTATCATCATTGAAAAATATATTCTGAAAAAAAGATGTTCAGGATATAAGTTCACATATAAGAAGGATTCTCCTTAAAAAGCAAATTTTTGGCAAATTTGAAATTGATCTCTAGGAAAATTGTTCTCTTTTATGTTAATTCTTTAATGAAATGATTTTTTAAATGTTAATTTTTGGCTATTTGTCTGGCTTTCCTTCCAAACTATGTTTTAGTTTTCTCTAGAACTGACCAGAAGACCCACTCTCCTTACCCTGCTTATAAGGACAAGTTTGAAGTAAGAGAAGGTTTTAAGTCTTAGAAAATCCTTTTAAACCATCAGACCATTCTCTTTATCATACACTTGGCCCTTTAGAGGAACAAGATAGTCCCCTCATCATTCTCTGTTTTGCTCCTTTTTTAATATTTATTTTTTAGTTATAGGTGGACACAATATTTTATTTTTATGTGGTGCTGAGGATCGAACCTAGTGCCTCACACGTGGTAGGTGAATGCTCCACTAATGAGTCACAACCCCAGCCCAGTTTTGCTCCTTTTTATGTTCTAACTTCATTGACATATTCTATCGCTTCTTCATCCTGATTCCCTGTACTATCTTCCTTGACACTTGCTTCTTTCCTTTGTCATGATTCAAATTTTTCTTTTATATGGGCTGCCTCATTGACATCTAGCCCAATTTGGCCCTTCCTAGGACCCTTTATCTCACTGCACTCACTTCACATCCAACTGGCATGGTCCCACTGGACTCTCATTTTTGTCATTTCTACCTTCAGAACCTTCTAAGAAATATTCTAAAAGTCTAAGTATACATTTAGAACCCGATAATGAGGCATTAAAATAAATGACCTTAAAGCACCATTGACACCCATAAGTATGTTTTAGTTAAAATATATTAAAGTGATATGCCAATTATATAGTGAAAAGGATTAGCGAAATGATCTTGGGTTCTCAAAAGTGTGGTATTTAAAAAGAAAATGGAATTCCCACTGCCCACCTGGCTCTGGTAGATCTGCAGATCCAATATGAGACTGCTTCCTGAGGTATTCTGCCACACTCCTCACTTAGGTTTACATTCTCCCCAAAGCTCCAAATGATTAGTTTGGAGACAGGTGGATGTCTTCAAACTAGAGAAGAGTTGAAAAGATTTTGTATGTTGAGAAGTTAGCCACAAGGGGGCACTGTATCTAAACATGAGAAATGCTGCATTCTTTCACCATCAGAATTGTCTTTTTTGAAAGGTACTATGTGGAAGCTGTGATGAACTAAATTGTATTCTTGTGCTTTGCTCTTGTAAGCCTTCAATGGAGTAATTTTTTTTAACTCGTAGCTTTCTTTTTCTTTTTTTTGGTGTATTCTTTAGTAATTAACATTGGTTTCTTTAAAAATAGGCGACCAGCAGAGCTTCCTTTCTGCTTGAAATATGGAGTATTTTTAAAAGTTTAAATCCTGGGCTGTGGATGTAGCTCAGAGGTAACTTGCCCATCATGTACAAGGCCTGGGTTAAATCCCCATAATCACAAAAACCAATACCAACAACAAAAATTAAAGTCTAAATAAATTTTACTTCAGATATGTAAACAGTGCCCTAAATTTCTAATTTTTACCTTGTGTTTCAATCGACTTTTACAAAATGACCTTTCCAAAACAAATTTAGAAAGAACATAGGTAAAGTAGATAACTGCTTGGAATGCTAAGAAATGATCAGTCTCTGAAACAACTCTTCTATATAGTGGAAGAATTAATTTTTTATGTGATATTTTGGGGGTGAGGGGCTAATTTTCTGTACAACCATCAATTTAGCTTTACTTTGTTATTCCAGGCTGCAATTTTCTAGTTTATGACTATTGATTATATAAATATATTGTTCATTTTATAATCAATAAAATCAAAGTCAAAATCTAGAATGAACCCAGAAGTTATTATAGTACAATTTTACTATTTTTTTAAGAATTTCTCTGGCTTTATTTTTACATTTTGTCAGGTTCTTTTAATCAAATTAAGCTATAATAAATTCATAAGCAATCCTGTGTTGTAATTTAAAGAAATAGCAAAAATGATTCTATTTATTAATATCTTCATCAACTACTACTATAAAGAAGTTTATATGCAGTAAACTCTTGCAGTTGCTAACCAAATATATTTTGTTATCTAGTAAATATGCGTTTTACCTTATTATTATGAAGTAATTGTAGATTTATGGGAAGTTATAAAAATAGTATATACATATAGTACATATATTGACCCCTTTATCCAACGATGACCCTTTAAAGAACTGTAAAACATTATAAAAACCAAGAAATTTATGTTAGAACAATGCTTCTAACTAGACTATGGACTAATGCTGTGTGTGTGGGGGGAGATGTTGTTGTTATTTGTTTTTACAGATGGATAAACACAAATATTTTGCAACTAATGAGCTAGGGTATCAATGACTGGTATAGTTTTGGCAAAAATACAAAATGTGTTCTTTTCTCCCCCAAATAATATATGTTTATGTTGCTTCTATTCCCATGAGACTTCTACAGTGAATCATCCTAATTTTCTGAGTTGCAATATAATTTAAAAGCATAGTGTGTCAATTCATAGGAATCAGGCACAAGGAGAAGGAGAATGAGGTGTGTCTGAGGAAACATGGGCCACACCAGCTAGAACTGCTTGTGGGCACAGTGCTGAGACTAACAGTTGAAAGAAAAATTCTGTATGTTGACTCTCAAGGGACCCAACAACAAGCTGGGGGATAAAGTATGTGGTATGTTAGAGGCTGAAAGAATATGAAATCAAGGTGTTAAAGCTGAAAGTGGTAATTTAAGAAAGTCAGGACAGGAGAGTGCGGTGGTATGCGCCAGAAAATCCAGTGGCTCAGTGGAGGTTGATACAGGAGGCTATCAAAGTTATATCAAAACTGAGTTCAAAGCCAGCCTCAGCAAAAAGCAAGGCACTAAACAACTCAGTGAGACCCTGTCTCTAAATAAAATATAAAAAAATAGGGCTGGGGATGTGGCTCAGTGGTTGAGTGCCCTGAGTTCAATCTTTGGTACCCCCGTCCCACCTCCCCCCCCAAAAAAATGTTAGGATGAGGCAAGGGGTTCACATCTAATATGAAGTTGCTATTTTAGTTCATTTTCTACCAGCTATATAAAAAGTCTATACCATTAGTATATGACTGTTTTTTTAAGTGATAGAATTCTTCACATCAACCAGCAAGGCATATTGTTAACTTCAAATGTGATCTATTTTAGAATTTATAGTGTTTGAATATAAATTATTCAATATTATCAAAGTAGTATTGTGCTTTTTAAAAAATGTACTTAATTGGAATGGTTTCCATTTTAGCAAGACATTTTGATTGTGAAACTAGTAAAGGAAGCAATAGGTGGGTAGGGCCTGAGAGCTGTTAGACATTTTTTTTTTCACTTGACTCTAGCTGATAATTTGTTATATTCACTTTTACATGTTCCTTTCTCACAAATCCATATTTTCTTTCTAAGTAAAAAAATCATAAGTAAAAAAATCATAAAATATAGGCATTGAGGAATGTTTTTTGAATATGATATTTATTAGCAGAAAAATTGTTCTTGATAATTGAAGGGAGTAAATTAGAATAGAGAAGGAAATATAAACAGATAAAAGAAACAAATTTTGGAAAGCTGTAGCTGGAGGAGTGGTAATTGACTTCAAGAAGTTGAGGAAGCAACAGCAAAGTACCTGCAGAGAAGGGATATCAATGGCAACAAGGCAGTGGGTCTCCAGATCTGCCTAATGCTTTGGAACTTGGCATATCAGGTATGGAAGAAGGTGAGTGTAAGAAATGTGAGCAATTGTTCACTGGAACCCCTCTGCCACTCCCTGTAACCAGACACTCTCCTTTAGTTGGGAGTCTATTTTCTGGAGAAATTGAACTTCCATAACTTTGGACTTTAGGGCTCAGACATAGAAAAGGGTGAGAGTGAAACACAGTACTAAGAATAATGGGATCAAATGAAAACATGCAGTCAGCATAATAAAACTCTCAGTCTTCTTCTCCTAGAAATGCTCAGGTAGCATTAACGCATACAGAGTAGGAAATTAGAGGCTTCTTCAGTTTAAAACTGAAATGCCCTTAAGACAGTTAGTGTGACCCAGAGAGTGGGCCTCACAGACTTCTTAGGACAGGAGGATTAGATGGCTGAGGACCATAGGTGCTGAACTTTGAAATCTATCAAGGCCACACTTTCCAAGAGTTGTTTTCTGGTCTCATGATTGGCTGCAATGGAGATAACTAAGTCAGACCTCTTTCTGGGATACAAGGGACTTCACTGTTGGCTGATTTGGCTTAAAGTTCCCTGATAGTTTGGCCAAACTGTTTTGCATGACAGCCAAGAATACTTCTGCTTCCAATGAACCTTCTAGACTTAGACTACAATGAGACCACTGTCCCAGATTCTCTCTGCCTTCCTCCCTATTTCATTTCACACTGAAACTTTTATGATCCTTGTACATTAAATCCTATTTTGGTGTACATTTTTCAGAAGAGCATATATAAAACTTAAGGGTACTGCGTGGGATCAAACAAAACAGAGAGTAAGATAGGGATTCATGTCTGGCTGACTGACTTCAGAAGATCTGTCCTGATTAGTAGGTGTGACACCAATGGATCTGGCTCAGGATATGTTACTTGCAAAAGACTTTCCTAATGATGACCTTGGGAAATGTCCTGGGAGAAGGGAATACTATGGGAGTAGCCACAAGGCAGGCATTTGGAAAATAATGGAGTTACTCCTAAGTCACATTGACTTCTACACAAGGGTAATGAGAGATCAGCAACTGTTAATAAGAAGTAATATCTAACCATAGAGCCTGTGGGAGCTTCTCAGGAGGCCTCTGTTCCAGCAGTGGAAAGGCAGACACACTAGAATAGCAAACTAGAGTCATTGTGTTAGCTACACAGTTCCAGAGGCATTTGGATGCTAAACTTAGGTGGTTTTGTTATGTGAAGGGAAGAATCCTGATAGGGATAACTAAGGGTGCTCAAATTGTTGCAGAACAACTGGATAGATGCCCCTGAGGATGTTGGCTCTACAATTCTTACACCCCCTGGGCATGTAGAGTGGCCTGCCTAAGGGCTAGAGCACTTGTTGTACTGGAAAATGCTGTAAATGTCTCTTTCTAGTAAGTCACATATACTCCTTCAAACAACTGTCCTCCTACTTCCTTTCCTGGCTGCTAGGCCAATTAATAAGGGTGTTGTTCAATATCTATAATAACAATTTTTTAAAAGAAAAGAGGAACAGAAAGTTGAGGATAGTGCAATAGAAAACACAATTGTTTTCATATTCCCTGGACCTGAACCAACTTCTTGAACTAGGAATTGTTGGCCAAAGAGGTGGCCTGAAATCCTAGAAGGGCTGGGCCTGAAACACCAATTCAAGTATATATTGTGACAATATTCTCAGTCTTCCCTCAAAGAGATCTCTGGCCACTTACACAGCTAACGCTGGAGGAAGAAAGATAACTAGATATTTCCAGGATGTTTGAACACAGGGTCTCTGTTGGTATTGATTCCCAGAGTTGAAATCTTTGGCTAAAGTCCAAATCACAGTGGACTCATTGTCCCACAGACTTCCCTATCCTTGCAGTGGTCATTTTCTCAGTCCTCAAGTACATAATCAGAATAGATATATTTGAAAGTTGAAGTTAACCCATCATATTAGGTCCCCTCATCATGGAAGAAAAAGTATCATGGTTGTGAAGGCCAAGTAAAAACTTCTGAAACTGCCCCTGCCCCCACTGAGATCAAAATAGAAGTCAAAACCACTTTATTATTCCAGGGAAAATAGCAGAGATTAGCCACAATTAAAACTTTAAAAAGATTCAAGGATACAGGTGCCTGTCTTCACTGTTTTATTTGCCAGTCTGATCATGCAGAAACTGGATGGATCTTGGAGAAAGTTGTAGGCTGCCGCAGACTTAACCAATTAGTGGTCTTAATTGCATAAGCTTTTCCACATGTGGTATCACTAGTGGAGCCAATTAATAGAGTTTCAGGTGCAGAAGTCCTAGTCATAGACTTGGAGAAAGTATTCTTTCATTTTATTTAGAAAAGAGGATCAAAACAGTTTGTGACTTTCACTTTCAACTCCAGCATATAGTAAACCACAGAAGTCCTCTATTATTACAGCGAGGAAAACTTTAAAGGTGAACAAACAGGAAACCGATGACTTTGCTTGGGACCATTAGAGAACTGAGGTTTCAGACAGGCAGACTTCCACCCTGAAATCTAGATAAACAGTTGAATCCAAACTTGAGATCTGCTCACCTGGAACAGACACTGCTGGGACTATAAGCTGGTAGGGACATTTAAGTAGTAATTTTTCATGAATTACTGGAGGAAAAATAGGCAAATCTGCTATTAAAGTTGACAACTTCAATGGTCTCTGTCAGTAACTGATAGATCAAACAGCCAGAAAATTACTAGAGATTGATCTGAAAAGCACCATCAACCAACTTGATCTAAGTGACATTATAGGCTTTTCCACCCAATAGCAGCAGAACACAGATTCTCCTCAAACTTACATGTAAGATAGATCACATTTTGGAGGCCCCTATAGATTCTCAGCTTCATAAGGATGGAGTCTGGGTTATCATATTCCTAGCACAATGCCTGGCACAGAAGACATTTGATAAATATTTTTAGAATAAATGAATAAATTATAAAATTAGGCTACAAGACAAGAAATCTAATCATGATATACAGCAGCAAGATACAGGTTAGTCACAAAGCATATTAAAAAGTGTAAGCCTCAAGGGTTAGAACTGAGAATATCAATAAAAAAATATCCTTCTGATGAGATGAACATCATTACCCTAAGTATCTGTATTAAGAAACAAATGGTGTGAATATACTTCGTATACAACCAGAAATATGAAAAATTGTGCTCTGTATGTGTAATATGAATTGTAATGCATTCTGCTGTCATATATAAAAATTAGAAAAATAATAGAGAAGAAAGTGATAAAAGAGAGGGAAAGAGCTTTTTATTGAATTCACCTTTTTTGAAGCTTGGCCAAAAGAGTAGAGAGAAGCTGATTCTTTGCTGTTACCTCAGGTGGAGTGATGGAAAGTGATTGGGATGGTTTCTGAAGCAGGGCCCTATGTTCTATACTTCCACAAGGATTAAATGAGATCATATATAAGGCAGAGTTTTATAATATTAAAGGGCTATGTATTGTTTGTTTATTTATAATTGTTTAATAAGTTACTTGAAGTCAGGGATTGAAATATAGCTTTCTGGAGAATGATCTTTATAATTTTAATACAGTAATACATTCTTTATCTGATAGTTACAATATGAACTATTCCATGCAGGTGAATTTTCCAGATAATGAAAACCCATATCTTCATTTTATTAAAAAAATATAATTTTGCTAGGTTTGATGCAAATCTCTTATAAATATAAACATACTTACACATCTTATTAAAATGATCATATTTGCTTAATTTGACCTTAGAAAAACAAAAACAAAAAACCATCCTTCTGAGCCAAGTGCAGTGGTCCACGCCTGTAATCCCAGGGAGGCTGAAGCAGGAGGATCAAGAGTTCAAAGCCAGTCTCAGCAAAAGCAAGGTGCTAAGCAACTCAGTGAGACCCTATGTCTAAATAAAATACAAAATAGGGCTGGGGATGTTGCTCAGTGGTCAAGTGCTCCCAAGTTCAATCCCCAGTACCACCCACAACGCCCCCCCAAAAATCCTCTGTCATATAGAGAATGCCACTTGATTAATAGTCCTAAATATTCTCTTTATCAAGTCACTTTTTAAATAACTTCCAGTAGATCCCAGTGCTTCAATCCCTATGCCTATCATCCCAAAGCTGCCTTTTCTAGCAGGTTGTTTTCCAAATTTGCCTTTTATGTATTGCTTCAGCTCTAATCCTACCATTAAATAGTCATTTCTGATTTAAGCCTATGATAAATATTTGGCTTCCTTCATGTCCTTTTTCCCTTTCCATTTTGGGGACCTTTTATGTTATACCCACCTTGATTAACACCTTTTAAAAATGTGTGAAACATTTATTTTCCATTTCGAATTTTCTATTTAATCATACTTTGCATTTTAACTGCTGTTTTTTATGCTTCCGTTTAGTATGAGCTCCAACAGTTTTGCACCATAACTCGTTCAGGTCACCTTTAATAAAATAAATAATTTGTATTATAGTAGGTTATTTGTAAGTGAACTTCTTTTAAAAATTCAGATGCATTTTACTAATGATGTAATGTTTAAACGGGCTGGATTCTATTTACATCTATAAATGTACTTAACAAATTATATAACTGATTGATATTGCTATTGTAGCTTAACCTGAAGTCCTTGGAGCAAGGGTCCATAGAATAGCATTTTGAACTACTTCTACCACTCACTAATTATCCCTTGAAAAGTTCTTCATCATAGGCAATATATTCATGAGGGTTTCATTTTCTATAAAATAATTCAGTTTAGCTTCTTACATATGTTCAACTTTAATGGATTTGTTTTTCTACAGTAAGTTTATGTTTGGAGGAAAGGAGCTGGAAGCCATTCAAGATGCCAATGCATAATTAACTTTCAAAGAATAATAATGCCTACCTGAGAAACATCATCTGCTTATGTTTTAACAAGAATGCTAATGAAATATGCGTAGTGGTGGATCATCATTTCCAAGGGATTTATCACTAATGCTATTTGGAGACTGGAATTTGCCTCATTTCAGCCAACCTATATACCCTCAATGCAATTTTTTTAAATGCCAATAATTATTAACAAGTATCTATGAGAAAATAAGTTTTTGTTGAAAACTATATTCACCTATATTTCAGGAAGATATGAACTCTAAACTATTTTGCAGTTTTGCTTTGTAGAGATTTAAATCCACTCCTTTCATTTTTTTTAAATGCTTCTTTTAATAGAGTTAGTGACCTAGATCATGACCAATAAGAGTTGAGATACTTTGACTAGAAGATATTTTATTTAATTTGTAAGAACACAAATAATAATTGGAGTTATTGAAAATTATGTTACTAGTTTGGGAATTAAAATTTGGTACCTGGATACTGTGTGCCTGTGTTAAAATGTTGGTGAATGCGTGGATATGGTTTGTCCCCTCTGAAATTAATGTTGAAATTTAATTGCCATTGTGATCTTGGAAGGTAGGGCCTTTAAGGGGTGATAAGGTAGTTAAGAGGGATTTATTTTTTTACAGGAATGATAGTTAAAATAAGGCTGCCTCTTGTGTATTTTTAATCTTCCAATTGCTCTCATTTGCCCTTCAACTTTTCCACAAAAATACTATGATGCAGCCCAAAGCCCTTGTCAAATGCAGCTGCTTGATCTTGAACTTCTGGTTTTCAGAACCACGAGCTAAATAAACTTACTTTCTTTATAAATAACTCAGTCTTAGGTGTTGTGTTATAGCAACAGAACATGGACTAAGAGCACAAGAGGTTCAAATGCCATCATAAATCATTTTTGGATGGTAGATATGGGTTGGGCAATACCAGGAGAGTGGACAGTTATTCCTCTATGTGGACTTTTTGGAAAAATTTGTCACAAGCAAAAAGGTTCCCATCAGGGGTACCTATTCATAGTCTTCCCAGAGTGTAAGAAAGAACTAAAAAGTGTAGGATGATTAAACAACCTTATCTATGCAGGCTTAGAGCTAATTGGCACCTGGGTCTATTGGACTAAAACCAGCTAATAAATTTACCTAAAGTCACAAATATACCACAGTATTTCCAAAAGAAAGCTCCCAGTTGTATATTCTGATGTTGAGTTCTATGATCATTGGTCTGGCTATGGAGACAAAACTAGTGATAAAGAAATCAGCTTTCCTTGATGTGTCTTTGTTCAATTTTGGTTTTGAGTTATACTGGCTTCATAGAATTTATTTGGGAGTGTTTCCTCCCTTTCAATTTCATGGAATTGAAAAAAAAAAAGTTCTTCTTTAAATGTCTGGTAGAACTCAGCTGAGAATCCATCTGGTCCTTGGCTTTTTTTTGTTGGAAGGTTTTTAATTGCTGTTTTAATTTCATTGTTTGATTATAAGTCTATTTATTTAGGTTTTCTCTATCTTCCTGGTTCAATTTAGCCAGGTAATATGTGTCTAGAAATTTGTCTATGTCTTCTAGATTTTCTAGTTTATTGGAGTATAATTTTTAAAAATAGTTTCTAATGGTCTTCGGGATTTCAGAAGTGTCTGTGGTGATATTTTCTTTTCTAATCTTTATTTGGGTCTTTTTTCTCTTTTGGTTAGTTTGGCTAAGGGCTTTTCAGTCATATACCAAAAAACAAAACAAAACAAAACAAAGCAAAACAATTCTTTGTGATATTGATTGATTCTGTGTATTATTGTTTTGTACTCAAATGAGACAAAGATGCATGAAGGAAAGAAAATTACACAACAGTATCCCTGAAGGACATAGATGCAAAAATCCTTAATATTAGCACACCAAATTAAAAAACACACCAAGAAGATAATACACCATAATTAAGTGGGCTTCATCCCAGGAATGCAAGATTGGTTCAACATACATAAATCAATGAATGTAATTTACTACTTACATAGAATTAAAAACACATACTTATAGCCATCTGATACTTGACAAAAGTACCAAAAATACGTATGAGAATCATATGATCATCTGCATCAATTGATGCAGAAAAGGCCTTTGATAAAATACAGAACCCATTCATGTTAAAAAAAAAAAACACTGGAGAAACTGGCATAGAAGGAACTTATCTCAATATTTTAAAGGTTGTACATGACAAACCCAAAGAGAGTATCATACTAAACTAAGAAAAAACTGAAAGCTTTCCCTTTAAAGTCAGGATCAAGACAAGGGTGTCCACTTTCATCACTTCTATTCAATATAATTCTTGAAATTCTAGCCAGAGCAATCAGGAAATAGAAGGAAATTAAAGGGATATAGATAAAATAAAAAAAGAAGAAATCCCAACTGTCTCTGTTTGCTTATGTCATGGATATCTAGAAAACCCCAAGAATTCCACCAGAAGACTTCTAGAACTGATAAATGAATTCAGCGAGTAGCAGGATACATGATCAACATTCAAATCAATAGCATTCTTATATTATGACAGCAATTTAGCTGAGAAAGAAATCAGGAAAACCATCCCTTTTGCAATAACCTATAAAAAATAAAATATTGGGAATTAATCTAACCAAGGAGGTGAAATATTTCTACAGTGAATACTATAGAACACTGAAGAAACAAATTAGAGAAGACCTCAAAAGATGAGAAGATCTCCCATGTTCTTGGATAGGCAGAATTAATATTGTCACAGTGGACATACTATCAAAAGCAATGTACAGATTCAGTGCAATCCCCATCAAAATACTGATAACATTCCTCGCAGAACTAGAAAAAAATAGTGCTTAAATTTATTTGGAAGAATAAGAGACCCAGAATAACCAAAGTAATTCTGAGCAAGAAGAGTGATGCAGGTGATATCATGATACCTGATCTCAAACTATACTACAGAGCTGTAAAAGCAAACCAGCATGACATTGACATCAAAATATAAATTAAGACCACTGGAATAGAAGACACAGAGAGAAATGCATATACTTACAGCCATCTGATACTTGACAAAAGTATCAAAAATACACGTTGGAGAAAAGACTGGCATTTTAACAGATGGTACTCAAAAAACTGGATATATCTGCATATATAAATATATGTGGAAGAATGAAATTATATCCCTATCTCTTACCCTGCATGAAAGTCAAATCAAAATGGATCAAAGACTTGTACATTAGACAAGAAACTTGGCAACTGCTAGAAGAAAACATAGGGTCAACATTCCATCATATATGTGCAGCCACCAATATCCTCAACAAGACTCTTGAAACAAAACCAAGAATATGTGGCCTGCCATCAAATTAAAAACATTCCTGCAGAGCAAAGGATTAAGCTTGAAGAGAGAGCCTACAGAATGGAGAGAAAAAGACTTTGCCACTTGTTCTTCTGACAGGGAATTAATATTCAGAACATATTAAGATCTCAGGAAATTTAACACCAAAAACCCTAATGACCCAATCAGTAAATGAACAAAAGAAGAAACAAAACAGCCAACAAATATATGGAAAAATGTTCAACATTTTTAGCAACCAAATGCTAATCAAAACTACACCAAGATTTCATCTCACATCAGTCAGAATGGCAATTATCAAGAATACAAATAACAAACGCTGGTGAGGACGTGGGGAAAAGATACACCCATGCATTGTTGGTGGGACTGTAAATTAGTACAACTATGGAAAGCAGTGTGAATATTCCTCAAAAAACTTGGAATGGAACTACCATATGACCTAGCTATCCCATTTCTTGGTATTTATCCAAAAGAACTAAAATCAACATACTGTAGTGATATAGCCATGTTTATAGCAGCACAATTCACAAGAGCCAATTTATAGAATCAGTCCAGATGTCTGTGAATAGATGAATGGATGGAGAAAATGTGTTACATATATACAGTGAAGTTTTGCTAGCCATAAGAAGAATGAAATAATAGCATTTGCCAGTAAATAGATAGAAATAGAGAACATCACACTATGCAAAATTAGCAAGACTCAGAAAATCAAGGGTCACATGAAGGGAAAGAAGGAACTGGAGGTGAGGCTTGGATATCATAATTATGTAGGAAAGATCAAGAAGGTAGAGAATGAGAGGGAGGAAGAATGAGAAAGGGGAGGAAATATGTAATGAATTTAATAAAATTATGTTATATGCATATATATATAAATGTACCAGAGGGAATTTTACTTTTCTACATATATATGTAGAAAGTACCAATCAAAAATAAAGGAGCAAAAAAGAAAAGAAAAAAGAAACAAGCTTGCCTTCTACTAGCAGTGTTGATTAACTTTGCTATTTGCTATAGTGGTTCAGCCGTGTACTCAGCCATCCTACTTTCAAGTCACATATAATTAAGCTAGGCCACCAGTCTTTGACACTGATTAGTCAATCTTTCCTGGAAAAGGGTGGTAATTTTGGTATCTTGCCTAAAAACTTTTTGGTAAAAATAATCTCTTTCCATCTCAGAACTGATAGATTAACAAAGTATATGGCTGGCTAAGGTTCTGTGGATAGGAAAGGAAGGTAAAACTGTATCAGAAACATACATCAGGATGAATGGATAAGAAGCCCTTTTATATAATCAACTTGCCACCAAGTGGATGGTTGATCTCATTGAGGGATAGTGCCCCTTACAGGGCTCATGTTGGTATCTCTTGCTAGCATTTCCAACATTGATAAGCAGCAGTATTAGCTTACCCTTAGTGAGAAGGAACCCATGCTGTTGGGCCAAACAATGCAAAGTCCCCATCTCAGTCACTGTGGTTACTCTGTTCATCAGCTCACTGTTGGCTGACCAAGGACAGAGTTAGAAAATATCTCTTGGCAAAATATTTGGACTATTTAGTTTAATACCTCATCTGTGGTGATGGTTTCTGGTAAGGATTATTGTGTAATATATAATACACAAGAAATTTCACCTTTATATCCACTTTGGTAGGACCTGCCACATTCCTCTTCCCCAGAGCTCTTTGCCCCCAGTTATCAGCTCTGTACAGATTTCTGCCCCCAGTATCATGATAGTCAGGCAGAAGATTGTAAAACTCTCTTAATATTTTCCCATATTTCTACATGTGGTACCCAGGAAACTGTTCACATCTGTCCTTTCTGAAAAATCAAAACAGATAGGATAGGAATCTATTAGGGAAAGTAGAATTTAGAAAAGAAATTTCTTGATTTTGTGAGGTAAACGTTGATGAGAGAGAGGTAGGAGGGATGATGGGAAAACAAGATTATTTATTAAGCCAAAGGAGAGAAGAAGAGTGGTAGAGAAGGCAATAAGGTTGAGAACCAGAGCAATTGGGAGATTATTACAGAGTAGAACAGTTCTGGAAACTAAGACCTCAGTCCAGACACTCTACTTCTGAGCTGAAGCTTTTACAAAAAGGTTTTTAACATTTATTTCACAAGTTACTAGGAAATTAGGGTAACTCTGGTTGGAAGATAGAAATTAGGCATTTTAGTTGTGCAGTTCAACAATTTACAATTATGTGTGTATGTATAAAATATATATTCATATATATATATATATAGTTATTGATGTGAATCAAAATAATGTATCCAATTTTGTCCTTTTATGAAAGAGGAACCGTAAACTTTTCTTTCTATATAAAGAACGTTTCTCTCCTGTTCTCTAGTTTTCATCAGCACATAAAAATGGACTTAAATTATATAATGGACTTAAATTATATAGGATATAGTATTTAAGTGTCTTTACATGTACCTCTTTTGTTACAATGGTAGCAACAGTATAACTACCTCTTGTTGTTAATACAAATAATTTTTCAGCATGTCTGGCCTTTGGAGTCATTTTATCTGAGTTCTACTTTTAGCTCTATCATTGATGAGCTTTATGTCTCTGAGCCAGTTATATAAACTCTAAAAGACACAGTTTTCTAAACAGTAAAGTGGAAACAAACATTAGGCATCTCAAGTATTGTAATAATCTAGTGAAAGAACTTAGTATAATACATGTGATATATAATACATATATAATACAAGTGTTAGAGCTCAACAAATATTTTGATTATTTTATTGCTATTACTGGAATTATAAGATCACAGAATATTAGGTATAGAAGGCATTCATTGGTGAAGAATTTGGTTGTCATTTCTATTGTTGGTCTTAGGATATGAGTACATATAAAATTTACTATTTATACTTTCAGGAATCCTTAAATATATTACTTAAACAACTAGAAAAAGAAAAAAGAAGTCTTGAAAATCAAGTGAAAGACTATGCACTTAAACTGGAACAAGAATCAAAGGTTTGTTTTTATTCTACTAAACAATTCATTTGAAGCTGCCTTTATTTCTAGGGTTATCTACAAACCTACTATATCATTTTCATAAAATGGTACAAAACCATTTCCTACAGTTTTAACAAAAAAGCAGGAGACATGAACCCTAACTTGGCAATTTTCTTGCTAATCTTCTCTTATGTTGGATTCTTTACATTTGTATATTCTACATAGGCTTACCACAAGATCAACAGTGAACGCTGTAAATACATATCTGAAATGTCTCAGGTAATTTTTTTCTTTTACTTTCAAATTCTAAGGCTTTCCCTTCTCCTTAAGTTATGTATTTTATTTTTCTATAATTTGTGTGTGTGTGTTGGGTTAGATAAACAGTTGTTGAAATTATGGGGAAATGTTACTAAGTTTCTAAATATGGAAGATGGAAAGGGAAGTACATAATTTATAAAGAGAGAAAACAGTCTCCCTAATTAAGAGATTATCTTGAATATCTGTTTCCTTAGTTATCCTTTTAGTTTGATCCATGATCACTAGAATTCAAACAGATAAGCTGCTATCCTTTAGCTATCACTTCATAATTATAGACACAGTATTGCTATTCATAGAAATATAAGTCAGGAAAATTATCAGTACACTATCTTGCACATATTTTCAGCTTTTCATTTGTCTTTCAGTTTTACTTATGATATTGTTGGAATTTTAGAGCATTTTTACATTGCCAGAGCTCTTTTATTTATGGTTTCTTATGTCATAGTTTAAAAGATAATCTTCATCTCAATGTTTCATAATGTTTACAGCATCATTTAATACTTACATGGCTTATTATTTAATATTTAAATATTTAAGCTATATTACCTTTATTTTGGCATATATTTTAAGATTAGGATATGAGTTCAGTTTTAAAAGTATGTTATCCAAACAGAAGAGTCCAAAGAGTAATTGGATATGGGAATCTCAGGAAAATGTTAAACTTTAGAGATAGATTTGGAAATTACTATCATATAGATAGTAAGAGAAGTCATGTGAATGAATTAAATTCATCAGGGAGGATAAATAAGGTTAAAAGAAAAGATAGGCTATAATTCTGAAGACAGTGATAGTTATGGGAGTAACAAAAATGGTTGGGATCCTCAAAGCACAGCAGTTAGACAATGAGGTAGAGTGAGTACCTTGAGAGTGAGCTTGATCCAAAAGGTAACCTGCTCATCAAATCTAGAGTATCTAGAGGGATCAAGAAAGGATTAAGAGAAAGAGATTTAGGTTTGGGAATTGGAGCCAAAAATGGGATGAATAGTAAAATATGAGAATAAAAGTCAGCAAAATGGTGGGTAAAAGGAAACTTGGACTTGTAGTGTTCACCAAGCTTAAGCAGGAAATGGAGCTAAGGTAGAATCAGTGCTTGTAGTCTCTCATCCATAAAATGGACAGTCAACTTAAACTTCATGGATCTTGACAATGAGTTGGAAGCACTGCTTCCTCCAAAGGTACGGGTACCCATGTGCCTTTCATCTGACTCTATACCCGGCATGAAATATTCTTTTTCTCATACATGCTAATTCCATCTCCTTCAAGGTATAGCACAAACACCACCTCCTTCATGAGGCCTTCACATGATGAAAAGACCACAGATAGTGGAGCCATTGCAAATTTGGGTTTGAATCCCAGCTCTGCACCTAACTGCTGTATGACCACTTCTTTCCTCACCTGTAGAAAGGGAGAATCTTTATGATGTCAGTATCAGTCTCAGGGTTCTGTGAGTGCTTAGAGACATGGTTTATGTGAAGTGCTAAGTATAGTACCTGGCACATTATAGGTTCTAGATTTCAATTAATGGTGAATATTATTTTCCTGTTTTTTTTCTTTCTTGAACACACTAGTCCATATGTATATTCTACATATTGTGTAGTGACAGCACCATCAGAATTTCAAATTGCTTTCTAGATCCTTGACTAATCTTCACTTAGCTGTAGGTTCCTGAGGTCAGTCAGAGTGCCTCATTCTTGCTGTTACTTTACACTGAGCAAAAAGAGTGGCAAATAATCAATGTTCAAAATGATTTGCCAAATTGAACATAGTACAAAATTTATGAATAAGAATTATGGAGATAATGAAAAGTTCAAATCCTTACACAAAAGGTGGTATGTAAAACACTGAATTTTTTTTTTAAAGGTTAAAATTAAAAGTCTTTTGTCCATGAAGCATTCATTTGCCTTTGTTTATCTTTTAAAAAAAATCATTTAGGTGGAATAAGCCTACTCTGACTATACAAGATCACTGAATGTACAATCAAAGCCTATTTTAACAGCTTCCAGGGAAGATGTTAATCCTATCTCCAGTATAATGTTAATAAGGATTTTCACTCTAAACTGAATTGTTAAATTTTTATAGTCAAAGATGGTTCTGACCATGAGGATACTGCAGTGACTGGAAAGGTTAATGGATGATTTGCAGTTCTTTCCATGCTGAATACATGGAAATTGATTCTTTGGTAGATAACTAGAGCTATTTGCTGAATCTGCTTTTTATACTTCTGCAACTATATCTGAGGCTTTGTCTCACTCTCAAACCACTGTTTTGACTGAAACTGAATTGCCCCATCTCAGAATTATTCTAATTTGCACAATGTATGCACAGTATAGGTATTACTTTGTTTTTTAGAGAGAGAGAGAGAAGAGAGAGAGATTTTTTTTAAAGAGAAAGAGAGAATTTTTTAATATTTAGTTTTCGGTGGACACAACATTTTTGTTTGTATGTGGTGCTGAGGATCGAACCCGGGCCACACGCATGCCAGGCGAGCGCGCTACCACTTGAGCCACATCCCCAGCCCCAAGAGATATTTTTTAATATTTATTTTTCAGTTTTCAGTGGACACAACATCTTTGTTTTATTTTTATGTAGTGCTGAGGATCAAACCCAGCGCCCCTCGCATGCTAGGCGAGCGCCTTACCGCTTGAGCCACATCCCCAGCCCATAGGTATTACTTTTTAAGAATACACAGGTACATTGCATCTCTGAAAAATCAAGTGGTAAAACTGACTACAGCTTGTAGCAATACCTGATAAATTTAAATTTAAGTTTCCCATAAACACTGAATTTTGCAGTGGGTCTGAGTGATTGTTGAATATATTGATTTTGGTTTACTCACAGGGAATCTGAGGTGGTTCTAAATTCATCATCAGGCAGTTTTAACTCATAGACTTGTTCTTAAAACACATGAGATAGTACTTCTTATTCTCCTTCCCTGAAAATTCCTTAAAATTCACTGATTTTATCTCTCATGATATAGGTTCCAGACTGTCCCTGCATTTCCATTGCCTTTTGGGAAAACTCTATTTTGTTATTGTTCATTTTAAAATCAAGCAAAGTCTTGTCTCTGTCACACCCATTTTTCTTCTCTGTTGCCTAAGTGATCAATCTAAAATACAGTTATCATGGCATAATTTCCTTTTATAATACTTTCTGTTTGCTTTGCCCAAAAGATCATAGCAGAGCTCCTTGGTGTTGTCAACAAAGTCCTCTCCCAACATGGCAGTGCCTGTCTTAGCCTTTTCCCTGCTAACATCTGTGCTGCATCTAGACCAAATGCTATTTGCAATTCTTGCATCTATCATGCTGCTTTTTAGCTGAGGTCCTTGCTGTTCTTTCTAGGTAGAATATCCTTTCTCTAGTTCTTAACTGGTTACTATTCTACATGTGTCCCCTACAGCCTGAATTAATTGCATCTCACAAGCTGTAAGCTCACAAAGCACCCATGCAAACCTTTATCAAGGACGTTAATTGTAATCTTCTATTTGTTTTGCTATTTCCTCAATAGAAATGTGACTTATTTGTCTTTGTTCCTGGTCCATAATGTGGTGGTGACATGAATAAAGGAATGAATAAAGGACATGAATAAAGGAATGAATGAATTCCAGTACAACACACTCAAACCTGTCACTGTTAGCAAATGATCTAATATCTTAGATCAAAAAAGAGAGATGGCAAGGGGGCAAGGCAGAGGGAGTTGGGGGGTCTATCAGATATAAAATCTAGTTGTTCTTTTTACCTTCAGATTATACACATCTTTATCTACCACTCATGTTTTCCCCTCTTGTCTTAGAGAAAAGGATTCCAGTCTTCTTCCCAAGTCTGTCTGCTGCCTCTAGGACTCAATAATAATTTCCTCTTATTTTCTCTTTTACTGACTATAGCTTATCCTTTGCTTGCAATATGCAACTCTTCCACCAAAATAACAACCAAAAAATTTTTATTTTATTCCAACTTTTCTCATAAAACTACCACCATAGATTTCTTTTTCTCAGCCAAATTTCATGAAAGAGTAGGTATACTCACTAACTTTGCTTTGAGTATACCCCTCAATCTCTTTTCATCTATCTTCTGATCCCAACACTATGGCCCCCGTTTATCATTTCATAGCTACATACAAAGACTCTTCTTAAAACCTGTGGTATTAGCAGTCTTTGCCCACATCTTTGAATATATGCCCTAGCCCCAATACACACAGTTGACTTGCATGACATTTTTTTTCTTGGGTTTTTCTGATGTTTAAATGATGGCCATATCTTCAATGAGTCTCCCATCCCCTAAAAGTTGCTTTCAGCTTTATATTATTGTGTCTTTTACTTCTCTGTATTACTCTTACTGTATGATCTCATTTTTTTTAGTGACTTCAATTGCCATCTCTAAGTTAATCAATTTTAGTTGTTCCTGAATGGAAGATTATATTTACACCATTCACAGAAAGTCACCACTTTTGTATAATGGATGAATTTCAAAATAGACAGAAATGAATATATTAACTTGTCTTTCTGTCTCTGCTGTACTATATCTATGTTTCTATTGTCTTATCTATCATAAAGACAGAGTATATGTTTATATACTTTTACTTTTATGTTTACTTGTAATGATTTATTCTATGTGGATATTTCTCTATATGGTCTCTGGGGATGAGATAGGGGTATTTCCAGAATCTTTAGACGCTTGTTTATACTGGAAATCAGAATTTCCCATTATTATTCAGCTTCTCTTACACATGCTACTAAAGGATCTGGTGGTAAAGGAGTTGGATATTTGACTATTTTTTCTTCCCTCTGAAATTCATCATTAAAGAAGAGGATAAACACTCAGTTTTTTGTATTTCAGGTCTCTGGCGCACATCAAGTTTCTAAAAGGCAACAGATGGATCAACTGCCTAGAATGAAAGAGAATCTAGTGAAAACGTAAGTCTAATTATATGTTTTCTTTCTAATTAATTATATTTGCTTGTGAATGGTAATGACAAAACGGGTGTCCATTACATTTTGGAAGTGGAACTTCTAGATTTTATAGCAACAGTATAAAATAGCAGATGGTAAGAGAACTTAAAAAGTTTGTGATCTCTGTTCACTATTTTTACACTTTTTTTTAAATTCCCAGAAACATTTTTAGCTTTTAAACATGGGAAGAACTTATTTTTTAAACTAAAACAATGTAGTATCCAATGAAAGCTTAAAACTACACCATTAGTAACAGTATAAACAGAATTGAAGTGTCAGCCCTTACCTTTTTAGTGAGGAAGTATGGTCATTTGCAGTGGTCACTGAAATATAGATGCAGTTCTTAAAAATTATTTATTTATTTATTAAATTTTTAATTGATTTTTAAAAAATAAATGACAGCGAATGCATTACAATTCTTATTACACATACAGCACAATTTTTCATATCTCTGGTTGTATATAAAGAATGTTCACACCAATTTGTGTCTTCATACATGTACTTTGGATAAGGATGTCCATCACATTCCACCATCCTTGCTAACTTCTTGCCCCCTTCCTTCTCCTCCTACCCCTCTGCCCTGTCTAGTATTCATCTATTCCTCCCATGCTCCCCCTCCCTACCCTACTATGAATCAGCCTCCTTATATCAGAGAAAACATTCGGCATTTGTTTTTTTAGGGGATTGGCTAACTTCACTGAGGATTATCTTCTCCAATGTCATCCATTTACCTGCAAATGCCATGACTTTATTTTCTTTTATTGCTGAGTAATATTCCATTGTGTATATATGCCACATTTTTTTATCCATTCATCTACTGAAGGGCATCTAGGTTGGTTCCACAGTTTAGCTATTGTGAATTGTGCTTCAATAAACATTGATGTGGCTGTGTCCTTGTAATATTCTGTTTTTAAGTCCTTTGAGTATAGACCGAGGACAGGGATAGCTGGGTCAAATGGTAGTTCCTTTCCCAGTTTTCCAAGGAATCTCCATACTGCTTTCCATATTGGCTGCACCAATTTACATCCCACCTATACCAATAAACATCAAAACTATAGCAGTGCTAATTTTAAAATACTGACTTATTAAGTGTTTCTAATATCCAGAGCAAATTAGGACATTAGAAAATAACAAACTAATGTGAAATTGTATTTTAAAACTCTATCAAAGAGGAATAGTGCCTGATGGAATATACTAACTCTTATATCCCTACTGTGTGAAACCACAGCCACAAATCATTAAGATATCTTTGTTACTGTTGAAAGATTTATTCTAGAGATACTTATATATGTAGATTTGAAAATAAGGCTTTTTAAAGATAAATAAGTAAGTATTCTTTTGGGGATTAGGTTTGGATGATCCCAAAATATCCTAAACAAACTAACAGGTAACTTTGACTATGACCCTTGGCATGTATTTCTTCAAGTAAGAAGCATAAAACTGAAACCAAAGCAGTGGTTCTTAAAAGCAGTAAACTGTAAAGTTTATTTCTTTTCTTTAGTGTGCTGCCTCATTTTTTTTCCTGCTTATGAAAATTTTTTAGAGTGATTAAAGGCCCTAGAGGAAGAAAATAACAAAGCACTCCGTAATGCTCTGGAATAAAAGAACCTAAGGGAAATTAATTTTAGGACTCATTAAGAGGGAGATTATTAAGGCAATGTCCTTTTGAGAAGGAAAACAGCTACAGTTAAGAAAACTAACATATCCAACATTAAGGGAATAATTTTTTTAAAAAACTATGGTATTATATAAAGTTGAAAAATTAGATTCTAGAATATGTAACTGTCAAAGAAAATGCTAACATATAGTAGTAAATAAAAATTATAATAAAAAATAGTATAATGGGATTATGGATGATTTGTATTTATACTCCTAGTATTCTCAATATGACTATGGATCCTTTATAATCATTTAAAATTATCTTAAAAGAGAAAAATTGAGAGAAAATATATCTACAAGATATCTTACAGAAGTCCCCAAGCCAAAATAACAGTGAAAATATTTATGTAACTAATACTATATGATATTTTTTAAAAAGTGAAAATGCAAGGTGGTAATTGAAAATTTTGCACTGGTTTTGGAGAAGATAGAAAAATCTACTTTGTCTCCAACTTCTATTATTTAATGTAGCTTCTATAAATAATTATTCTCAGATTCAGTTTAATCACCAATAAAATGAGGATGATGAAATCCAAATTGAATGGTTGGTATGAGAATCAGGGGTTGTTGAAAAACCTTAAGTTCAGTAAACATTAGCTATAATCCTTAGTGTTACAAATATAAATAATCTGAAAAGTAGCCAAGCATCCATTTGTAAGAAGAAAAAAATATATGTGATTTGAATGATTTGAAACTAAAGGTGCTAACATAATATTCCAAGGGGTACAGTTACTATCATTTATTTAAACCCCACAATACACAGGAGGGTAATATTCTTTCTGAACTTTTGTTGATCTTGGTTGATACCATATTATGACTAGTGTGCTCACATATTCATATATAACTGAAACAATTTATGAAACAATACAGCTCAATGATTTTCAGTATATTTACAAAGTTGTGCAACTGTCACCATTAACTACTTTTAGAACATTTTCATCTTCCAAAAGGAATATTTATCCATTCATCCCACAAACCTTTCTTAATTAATAGTCTTCTTTGCTTCTGTGGATTTTTCTATTCTTGTTATGTCATATAAATGAAAGCATGGAACATGTGGCTTGTGTGTTTAACGTATGTCACTTAGAATAATTGCTTATAGATTCATCTACATTGTAGGATGTATCAGTATTTTATTCTTTTTTGTGATTGAATAATATTCCAGGTATTGGCATATCACATTTTGTTTATCCTTCATCAGTTAATGGACATTTGGGTTATTTACACCTTTTCAGCATTATGAATAATGCTGCAGTGAATTTTCTGCAGAAGTTTTGAATGTATATGTTTATCCTGGGTATATGCCTAGGAATGCAATTGCTAAATCAACTCTAGTCTGTTTATCTTTTTAAGGGACTGCTAAACTCTTTTCTAGAGTAACTATACTGTTTATATTCCCATGTAATGTATTTTAGGGTTCCAGTTTCTCTACATTCTTACTAACACTTGCCATTTAAAAAAACTCTTTTTTAAAAAAATTTTTAATTGGTTGCTCAAAACATTACAAAAAAATTTTAACTCTCCTATATGTGAAGTAATATCTTATGATTTTGATTTGTATTTCCTTTTTACATTGGATATCTTTTATTTATTTTTCTTCCTTAATTGACCAGGCTAGTACCTCTAATATAATATTGAATAGAAGCAATAATAGTAAATATCTTTAAATTGTTCCTGGTCTTAAAGGGAAAGTTTTAAATCTTTAAAAATTATATTGGTCATAGATTTTTGTCAATAGATGCCATTTTCAAGCTTAGTGCTTATAAGAAAATTTATACTTATAAATGTCTGTATTGGAAAAAAAATGTCGAAAAGAACAGACCAAATCCAAAGCAAGCAAAAGCAAAAACATAAATCTAGTTTGCCTCATAGAAAAAAAATTAGGGAATATTCTCTTCTTTTTGATTTTTATAAAGAGTTAGCAAAGGATTGATTTTGTATATTTGTAAAATCAGTGAAGCCATCTGGTCCTGGTCTCAGTGGTTGCCCTGGTGATTATAATTAATATCTTAGTTAGCAATCTACTTGAGATTAAAAACAGCTTGATTCCAAAATTATCCTATGCTCAATTCCCTCCTCCTTTGTGCTGTTGTTGTGCAAATCACTTCCTTTTGCATCTTGTTTCCTTCCATCCACAGATTTCTAAGTATTGTTTTTCAGTTTTTTTAATTTTATTTGTTCTGTTTAGATATACATGACAGTAGAGTGTATTTTGACATATTAGACATACATGGAGTATAACTTAGGATCCCATTCTTGTTGTACATGATGTAGAGTTTCACTAGTCATGTATTCATATGTAAACACAGGAAAGTTATGTATGATTCATTTTGTCTTTCCTATTCCTATCCTCTCTCCCTTTCCTTCATTTCTTTTTGTCTAATGCAATGAACTTCTATCTGCCTCCTCTTATTGTTTTGTTAGCATCCATGTATCAGAGAGAATATTCAGCCTTTGTTTTTGGAGATTGGCTTATTTTGCTTAGCATGATAGTCTCCAGATCCATCCATTTATCAGCAAATGCTATAATTTATTCTTCTTTATGGATGAGTAATATTTCACTGTACATTTATATCACATTTTCTTTATCTATTTATCTGTTCAAGGACAGGCATCTAGGTTGGTTCTATAACTTAGCTATTGTTATTTAAGCTATTGTAAATACTGATGTGGCTGTGTCACTGTAGTATGCTGATTTTAAGTCCTTTGGGCATATTTTGAGGAGTGAGTAAACTGGGTCAAATGGTGGTTTCATTCCAAGTTTTCTGAGGAATCTTTATACTGCTTTCTAAAGTGGTTGCACCAATATGCAGTCCCACCAGCAATGTATGAGTAAACCTTTTCCCCCACATTGTCACCAACATTTATTGTTACCCTTATTCTTGATAATTGCCATTCTGACTGGAGTGAGATAGAATCTCAGTGTAGTTTTAACTTGCATTTCCCTAATTGCTATAGATGTTGAACATTTTTTCACGTTTGTTGATCATTCATACATCTTATTCTATGAAGTGTCTGTTCAGTTCCTTTGGGTCATTTGTTTTTTGGTGTTAAGTTTTTGAGTTCTTTGTATATCCTTAATATTAATGCTTTGATATGGTATCGTCTTACAGGTGGTAAAGATTTTCTTCCTGTTCACACAGTCATTTTTAGGAGTGAGTTATTTTTAATCAGTTAGAAGACTTAAAGTAACTATAAACAAAAATACATTTTTACTATCTTTTATTATGTTTCCCTATGTAACTACTTTTAATGGGTCTCTTTATTCTTCATGTGAATTTGCATTACTTTCTAGTGTTCAACTTGGAAGTCTCCATTTACCATTTCTTATAGGGCAGGTTTGCTAAGGAATAACTCCTCTAGTTTTTGTTTTTCTGGGATTATTTTAATTTCTTTTTTTATTTTAGAATGATATTTTTTGTTGCATTTGAAGTCTTAGCAGTCTTTTTTCCTCAGCCCTTTGGATATTTCATCCCACTGCCTTCAAGTAGACCATGGTTTTTTGATGAGGACTCACTGCTAATTTTATTGAGGATTTTTTGTACATACAGAATTACTTCTCTAAGCTGCTTTCAAGATTTTCTCTTTTTCTTTTAATAGCCTGACTTTGATATGTCTGAATGTAGATCTTTTTGTATTTATTCTTCTTGGAATTTATTGAATTTCTTAGATCAATGTTTTTCATCACCCTTGGGAAATTTTCAGTTATTATTTTTCAAGTATTCTTTCTGCCATGTTTTCTCTCCCCTCTCCTTCAGGTATACCCATTATACATTTGTTAGTACATATGAAGCCCTCTTCACTTTTCTTATTCTTTATTGACCATTGCTCAAAATGAACAACCCTAATTGATCTATCTTCAACTTCACTGGCTCTTCTATCTCTAGTCTGCTGTTGAACTCTTCTGCATGTGTATGTTTTGGTATATCTTTAATACTCATCCAGGAAAATTAGAACTCTGCCTTAGCCTTCATTTTCTGCTTGTGCACAGAGACTCAAGGTCAACCAGAGGCAACAGCTAAGGGCCTTCTCATATCTTTCCTGAGAAGGCACACAAATCCTACGCATGTATGTAAGACACTTGAGTATGGACTTCTAGATTCCAAGCTATCACAGTTTATTAATGCTTACTCCCCTGCTTTTCCTTTTAAGTTTCCTTGTTATTTTTTTTGCCCCTCTTATTTATTGCTATTTACTGACTCAAGCAGTATAAAGTTAAATAATGGTTTCTAATAGTTCCAACAAATGCCCAACTGACAAAGCTTTTTACACTGGATCATCTCCAAGTTGGGTCAAATAAAAATAGCCTTATAATTGGGTAATCACTAGACTTTAAATAATGAAAATTCTCTGGGAACAAATAATGAGGCTTTAAAGGATTTATAACTTCATTCTGTTTGCCTCCTATGGTGTCTTTCAGACTGTTGGTTTTCACTATAATTGAGGGATATTTATTTTCAAGGCTACTACAGAGTTATTCAGGGAGGTAAGAGGTGAGGGGCAAAAGATAGGAATGGGGTAAGTTAAAGAAAAACTACATATCTCAAGAGTTCTTACTGAATTTCCACTGTTTTTGTTGTTGCTTGTTGTTTAATACCCCAGACTTCTAAGAAAATTGCTTCTCAACATTTTTGAGTTTGTCATTGCTTTTATGGAGAAGAGAATTTTTCTCCTTTGTGAGGAGGAAACCAACAGGTCATTTTTGCTGACATCGGTCTCTAATTTGTATGTTAAAAGCATATTGCAGGAGATAAAAGTGCCCTCTTACTGTCTCAAATAAGAATATAAGCAAGATTAGTTTTATATACAAAGGGATAAGAGGATCCTATGAAAATTTAAGGACACAAATTCATAGATACTTACTGCTTTACTATCCCTGTTCTATTTTATAGCATCTGTATTTCTATTTCCTTAGCTTCAATTCAGTTATCAGGGTAAATATAAAAAAAGATGCAAGTCATTTCTCTTTAGAACTTTCCATGTTAGAGCACTTGAAGGGCTTCTTCCAAGTGTTTGGTGAATCTACCCTGGAGTTGGCTGCCTCTTTAGTTGTGGTGAGATGATGTGGTATAAAATATAACTCTCTAAAACTGAACTTTAAGCAATAAATATGCATAGGAAGATTTCCATGTGAAAGATGGAACAAGCTGCAATGTACAGTTCTGCATGTGTGGTACATAGTGTTTTTGTTATACATATTGGTGACTGAAAAATCATGATCAATGTATATTTTATTTCAGGGGGAGATACAATCCAGTTCATCAGAAGACAGTGAATGCCAAGAAAGGACCAGTAAAAAAGATTGTAAAATCAAACCACCTTCCAAAACTCAATCCATAATTCCAGAACTGGGTGGATTTCTATTACTTCCTTCTTTTTTTCCATCTGTACTATTCAACTGGTGAAGTTAATGTTCGATACATTTTTCAGGAATGAATAGATAAGAAAGAGCTTCCAAACTTCTCTTTAGCTCTTCTTCCAGAAGTTTATTCCTTTGTCTGCATGAATGCATTTTTCTCTAGTAACCCTGAAATATCTAATAGAAATACTTGTGATTTTTAAAATATCTTAGAAAACCTCAAGTTTGGCATCATTATACTCACTTTTTAATTTTTTTTTTTTTAGTTGTTGATGTACCTTTTATATATATGCAGTGCTAAGAATCAAACTCAGTGCCTTATGCATGCTAGGCAAGTACTCCACCACTGAGCCAGAACCCCAGCCCTATACTCACTTTGAATAATATATTCACAAGCTGTCCTACAGTAACATTGCTATTTGGTTTCTAGTTGTCTGTTAGCTAAAAATATGAGTTTATAAAAAGATTTTGCTGTTTTAGGCTATGTCATGCTTAGCTTTTAATTCACAGTTTAAACAAAATTTCAAATCAAATGCATGTTAGATTTTGACTGATATATTATGGTGTTATGAGAATAGTCTTCAATCATGAATCAGCTTGTTTATAGTCCCCATTCTGCCACGAAGTAGATGATCTTGGATGGACAAGTCCCTTTATCTCATCTTTAATTTCCTATTCCTCTAAAATGATTAAGGCAATATAATTTTCTAAGGTTTCTTATCATTTCTAGAAAGTAAATATTTAATCATTAGATTCTGCCACTAAACATGTAGTGATTTAAGTCATTTTGTGATATTTATTAATTCATAATAATGGTCTAGTTCTTTGGACCAAAGAGGTAAGTGTAGTTTTCAGCTAATGGTCTCACCTATATCTAGCGCTAAATCTAAATTCTATTCAGTATCACCAGTAATGAATACCAAAGGTATTTCTACAACCATCTCTATAGATGTTTATTTTCTTTAAGGAAGAATATACAAATTTCATATAGCCAAATAATTTTTATGTGACTTTAAAATGTAATGCAGAGAAATAAAGTAACTTCCTGTAAGTTGTTCTGCTTTGGAACTTTTTAGAAATATTGTCACCTGATCTTACGTAAACTACAGGTATTAGATACTGTGACCCTTATTATTACACAAATGCTAGATTTTTATGTCTTTTAGTATGTTTCCTGGCCTTAGTAGAAAATTGATTATTTAAATAATGTAACAAGTATAATTATCAATGAAAAATAAACAAATTTGTTTCTTTTATACAGAAGTAAGCCATTTGGTGGCCAAATGGAGGAACATTTGACATGGAGGAACATTTGAAGTTATCTCAAGCACTGGGACAGTATTAGTTAAACATCTTATCATGGGGATTCCTCTCATTCAGATGTTAGTTCTACAGGAGCTGTTTTGGGATACTTTCTGCATGTTAGAAAATGTGTAAAACGAAGTGATGGTATGTTGGTAGGAATAGTACAAAGAAGTTGTAAATGGGGGACTCTTGTCTGTATTATAATACCTGTTTGCCTTTCTAATTTTCTAACTTGAATTAAATCACTTTTTATGTTCCCATTTAAAAAGCTGGGAATGTTTACACTCACAACTTCATAGGGATTTCTGTGAAGATATAAAATGTACCTTCTATTTGTTTATTTCTTCATAACCCTTTTCTCTCTGAGAAGAATATGAGTTAACTTTTACTAAATATAAAGGTGTAAAAACATTCACAACATAAAAGATAAAAATAAAAGGTAAAGCTTTGCAAGAAACCCCATCTAACTGAAGCTTTACCTTTAAGCCTCCTAGCTGCCAGTACAAAGAAGAAAAGAGTTACATGGTTATCATTTTTTACAGAAGTAATATGCAAGTAGAAAAAGGTTTTGTGAAATTAAGTTCTGAAGGTAATTTGTCATGTAAGGGTTTTTAAGAAAATGTGATTTTTATAATAATCAAAGAAAGATAATTGTTTGATATCTTTTATTTTGTTTGATATTCAAATATGTATTGACATCAATATATCATTTTTTTAATTGGAAAGTTTAGAATTCATAAAAAACAGTAAAATAGTAGATTAGTAAATCATATTTAATGTATTTCAAAGCTTTAATTTTATATTAAAATGAGTATAACAATATTTAATGTATTTCAAAATTTAAAATACCTAAATGTATCACAAAATATAATCAATTACCATTTATGAAAAATAAAAGTTCAGATCCAAGATGGCGGGTAGAGGACTGCTGCATTCTGTGTCGCTCTGTGACCCTGGGACTCAAGTAGTGGGAATATTGTTTCTCTGCAAGTGATTAGAGGACTCCCAACAGCTGTTCCCATGCAGTAATCATGGCCACTGTGTCACACGCTGCAGTGCAAAACTCCCAGCCACTCACCCATGCAGGACCTCTGTCTGAGTGCCCAAGTAGGGCCACCAGCATCAGCACCCATACAGGAATCCCAGCCACAGCTCCCACACAGGACACCCAGCCACTGCCCACATGCAGGAACTCTGGCTGCCCCTCCCTTGTGGACCCCCCATCTACCAATCTTAAACCAAATAGCTGCTATTAAGATGTTTAAGGTTTTGTCACAATACACAGAAATGGTAAGTTATTAGATCTCAGAAAGCGTGAAAGAGGAATCTAAATAGTTGGTTAGTAGCAGGAGAAGAGAGAGAAAGTGGTTTTGGGGATACAAGTAAGTGGGAAGACAATAGAGTACAAAAAACAAACAGAAATATATCCCAAGATGGAGGTTTCCCTGGTCACCTCCATCTTGGAAAACTGCAACCACTGCCATAGTCCACTACATGCAGTAGCCTACACCTGGGGATAGTACACAGGGTCTGGAGATAGCTGTCAGCCACAACACAGCATGCCACAGAACTGTTACCTCTGAACACACTGCCCCTCACCACTATCTAGCCCCACCAGACTGGACACCCTATTGCTGAAAGCAGCCACCTTCATCTTGGGACACCTTCACTGCCATCTTTAGTTGGGGCAACCCCCAACTTGGAACACTGGCTGGGGCTTAAAAGCAATATCAAGGTAACTTTTGTCCCCAACTCCCCCATCTCCCTGTCATTCCCTAACCTGCCACAGTGCTTGCAGCTACGCCATCAATCTTGTAGCTCACAAAACCTGGTTCTGAACTGCCCAATACAAAACAACTCTCCAGGACAGGTACACAGCCTGCAGAGCACAGCCCAAAGACCTCTGGAGAGAATGGTTCTGATTGGGAAGTATAAAGGGAGGGGATGAGTGAAATAGTTTAGAGACCAGGAATTTGAGGTTTACAGGTGATATGAGGAGATAAGACTAAGAGCACACATCATACAAGCAGGCACCAAAGGAGATCCTTGGGGTGCAGTCTCCCATCAGGGACAGGCAAGTGCTATAGCCCACCTCCAGGAGCTACGCTCCCAAGACCAACCCTCCCACCCTAATAACTTTCATCATCCTGAGGGTGGAGTTACCAGCAAACAACAGACAACCCCACCTATTGGACAAGAAGGGTAGTAGGAAAGATACTGATCTCCAGCAAAAACAATCCTTGTATTTTCCTTCAAGATTTTTTTTTCTCTCTTCTCTCACCCTCACATCCCTGACATTTTTGAAACCAAGTACTTTTCATGAATTAGGCTACTGAGGACTTGGATGTATGAATACTATACTACAGTTGTGTTATATATTCTTTTATCTCCTATTTTTACATTTTTTATTTTTCTTAATATTTGTTTTTTGTACTCTATTGTCTTCCCACTTACTTGTCTCCCCAAAACCACTTTCTCTCTCTTCTCCTGCTACTAACCAACTATTTAGATTCCTCTTTCACGCTTTCTAAGATCTAATAACTTACCATTTCTGTGTATTGTGACAAAACCTTAAATGTCTTAATAGCAGGTATTTGGTTTAAGGCTGTATATTGTTTGTATTGGGATCTGTTAATATGGTTCTCCCCTTGAAAGGAGAGGTATTAGAATCCAGCAGGGACACTATAAGCCTATAGGGTAAAAACTGTAATGCCTCAGATTCACAGTGCTAGAAGGAAGACATATTAACAACATAAAAAAACAAAAATGAGGGATAAAATTGCCCCAAACAAACAAAGATACTATATTATCAGAATCCATAGCCAGCACAACAGAAAAAATTACTGAGAAGGAGTTCAGAGTGTACATAATTAAAATGTTCTGTGAATTAAAGGAGATATAAGAGAACAAATACAGGCAGCAAAAGATCATTTCAATAAAGAGCCACATAAGCAAATACAGGAAGCAAAAGATTACTTCAATAAGGAGATAGAGGTTCTGGGGGAAAAAAAACAACAGAAATCCTTGAAATGAAGGAAACAATAAACCAAATTAAAAACTCAATAGAAAGCACCACCAACAGAGATCACTTAGAGAACAGGACCTCAGACAGTGAAAACAAAATATATAATCTTGAAAAGAATATTGGCCACATGGTGAAGAAGGTAAGATACCATGAGCAGGATATTCAAGAAATATGGAATAACATAAAAAGATCAAATTTAAGAATTATTGGGATAGAGGAAGGCATAGAGTTCAAACCAAAGGAATGAACAATCTATTCAATAATATCAAAGTTTTCCAAACATGAAGAATAAATCAAATACAAGAGGCTTACAGGACACCAAATGTATAAAACCACAACAGATCCACACCAAGTTACATTAGAATGAAAATGCCTAGCATACAAAATAAGAGAATTTTAAAAGCCACAGAAGAAAGGATCAGATTACATATAGGGGAAAACCAATTAGGATATCTGCAGATATTTCAACCTAGACTCTGGAATCTAGAAGATCGTGAAGCAACATATACCAAGCTCTGATAGAAAATGGATGCTTAACCACTAATCTTACATCCAGCAAAATTAAGCTTTAGATTTGATGATGAAATAAAAATCTTGCATAATAACCAAAAGTCAAAAGAATTTACAATTAAAAAGTCTGCAACTCAGAACATCCTCAGCAAAATATTCCATGAAGAAGAAATGAAAAACAACAATGAAAATCAGCAAAAGGAGTATTACACTACAGGAAATACTTATCAAAGGAGACATCAAATCAAGTTAAATAACAAAAATAAACATGACCAGGAATACAAGTCATGTCTCAATAATAAACCTGAAAGTTAATGTCCTAATCTCACCAAACAACATGGATTGGAAAATTGGAATTAAAAAAAAAAAAAACCAACAATATGCTGCCTTCAAGACACTTGTCTCATAGGAAAAGACATCCAGGGACCGAAGGTGAAAGATTGAGAAAAAACATACCACTCACATGGACTGCAGAAACAAGCAGGGGTTTCCATCCTTATATCAAACTTCAAGCCAAAGTTAATCAAGAAGGATAAAGATGGACGTTTCATACTACTTAAGGGAACCATAAATCAAGACAACAGTTATAAATATATATGCTTCAAATAATGGAACATCTACATCAAACAAACTCAAGTTCAAGAGTCAAATAGACCACAACACAATAATACTGGTTGACTTTAACACACCTCTTTTATCACTGGATAGATCTTCCAAACAAAAGCTAAACAAACTAGAACTCAATAATTCAATCAAAAACTCAGACTTAACAGACATATATAGAATATTTCATCCATCAGCAAGTGAATACGCTTTCTTAGCAGCACATGGATCCTTTTCTAAAATATACCATATTTAAGGCCACAAAGCAACTCTTATCAAATACAAGAAAGTAGAGATACTACCTTGCATTCTCTCAGATCATAATGGAATGAAATTAGAAATCAATGATAAAAAATAGAAGCTACTCCGACACCTTGAAACCAAGCAATATGCTATAGAATGAATGGGTTGCAGAAGACATTAAAGATTAAAAAATTCTTAGAGGTAAATGATAACACAGAACATATCAAACTTTGTAGGACACTATTAAGGGAGTACTAAGACGAAAGTCTATTGCATGGAATTAATTCCTTAAAATAAAAAGTCAACAAATAAATGACCTAACATTACATATTAAAGTCCTAGAAAAATAAGAACAAATCACATCAAAATCAGTAGAAGACAGGAAATAAAATGAGAGCTGAAATCAATAAGATTGAAATAAAAGAAACAATTGAAAAAATTGACAAAACTAAAGTTGGTTCTTTGAAAAACTAAGTAAAATTGATAAATCCTTAGTCATGCTAACAAAGAGGAGGAGAGAGAAAACTCAAATTACTAATATCCATGATGAAAAAGGAAATATCACGATAGACACTACAGAAATACTAAAGATAATTTCAAATTATTTTGAAAATTTGTACTCCAATAAAATAAAAAATATTGGAGCCATCAACAAATTTCTAGAGTTGTATGATTTGCCTAAAGGAAATCAGGATGTTACAAGTTTAATAGATCAATTTCAAGCAATGAAATGGAAGACACCATCAGAAAGAAGCCTACCAATCAAGAAAAGCCCAGGACCAGATCGAAACACAGCTGAGTTCTACAAGACCTTCAAAGAAGAACTAATACCAATATTCCTCAAATTATTTCATGAAATAGAATACAAGAAAACACCTCCAAACGCATTCTATGAGACCAGTATCACCTTGATTCCCAAACTAGACAAGGACACATAAAAGAAAGAAAACTTCAGACCAATATCTCTAATGAAAATAGATGCAAAAATTAATAAAATTCTGGCAAATTGAATACAAAAACATATCAAAAAGATCATGCACCACGATCAAGTGGGGTTCATCCCATGGATGCAAGGTTGGTTCAACATACAGAAATCAATAAGTGTAATTCATCATATCAATAGTCTTAAAGATAAGAATCAGATAATCATCTCAATAGATGCAGAAAAAGCATTCAACAAAATACAATACCCTTTCATGTTCAAAACACTAGAAAAATTAGGGATAACAGGAACTTATCTCAACATCGTAAAAGCTATGTATGCTAAGCCCCAAGCCAATATCATTCTAAATGGGGGAAAACTGAAAGCATTCCCTGTAACAACTGAAACAAGACAGGATTCTCTCTCACCACTTCTATTTTAATATAGTTCTTGAAACTTTAGCCAGAGCAATTAGGCGAAAGAAATTAAAGGGATATGGATAGGAAAAGAAGAACTCAAAAACTATCACTATTTGCTTATGATATGATTCTATACATAGAAGATCCAAAAAATTCCCCAGAAAGCTTCTAGAACTAATAAATTCAGCAAAGTAGCAGGATATCAAATCAACACCCATAAATCAAAGGCATTTCTGTACATCAGTGACAAATCCTTCGAAAGGAAACTAGGAAAACTACCCCACTTACAATAGCCTTAAAGAAATAAAATACTTGGGAATCAACAAAAGAGGTAAAAAGAAAGACTTCTACAATGAAAACTATAGAACACTAAAGAAAGAAGACCTTACAAGATGAAAAGATCTCTCTTGTTCTTGAATCGGCAGAATTAATGTTGTCAAATGACCATACTATTAAAAACATTATACAGATTTAATGCAATTCCAATCAAAATTCAATGACATTCCTCATAGAAATAGAAAAAGCAGTCATAAAATTCATGTGGAAAAATAAGAGACCCAGAAGAGCTAAAGCAATCCTTAGCAGGAAGAGTGAAGCAGGTGGCATCACTATACCAGACCTTAAACTATACTACAGAACAATGGTAAAAAAAAAAAAAATCATAGTATTGGCACCAATATAGACTTGTAGATCAATGGTACAGAATAGAAGTCACAGACACAAACCCACACAAATACAGTTATCTCATACTAGTCAAAGGCACCATAAATATACATTGGAGAAAAGATAGCCTTTTCAACAAATGGTGCTGGGAAAACTGGAAATCCATATGCAGCAAAATGAAATTAAGCCCCTATCTCTCAACATCTAGAAAACTCAAAGTGGATCAAGGACCTAGGAATTAAACCAGAGACCCTGCGCCTAATAGAAGAAAAAGTAGGTCCAAATCTTCATCTTGTCGGTTTAGGCCCCAACTTCCTTAATCAGACTCATACAGAACAAGAAATAAAATCAAGAATCAATAAGTGGAATGGATTCAAACTAAAATTATTCTTCTCAGCAAAAGGAACAATAAGTGACAGGAATAGAGAGCCTACAGAATGGGAGCAGATGTTTTACCACATGCACATCAGATAGAGCACTAATCTCTAGGATTTATAAAGAACTCAAAAAATCTTAACACCAAAAAAGCCACAAATAACCCAGTCAATAAATGAGCCAATGACCTGAACAGACACTTCTCAAAAGATGATATACAATCAATTCCACAAATGTACGAAAAAATGTTCAACATCTCTAGCAATTATATGCAAATCAAAACTCCTCTAAGATTTCATCTCATTCCAGTCAGAATGGCAGCTATTAAGAATACAAACAACAATAAATGTTGGTGAGGATGTGGGGGGAAAGGCACACTCATACATTGTTGGTGGGACTACAAATTAGTGCAACCACTGTGGAAAGCAGTATGTAGATTCCTTAGAAAACTTAGAATGGAACTACCATTTGACTCAGCTATCCCACTTCTTGGTTTATACCCAAAGGACTTAAAAACAGCATTCTACAGTGATACAGCCACATCAATGTTTATAGCAGCACAATTCATAATAGCTCAATTGTGGAACCAACCTAGATGCCCTTCAGTAGATGAATGGATAAAGAAACTGTGGTATATGTACACAGTGGAATACTACTCAGCATTAAAAGAAAATAAAATCATGGCATTTGCAGGTAAATGGATGGAGCTGGAGAATATTTTGCTAAGTGAAGTTAGTCAATTCCAAGAAACTACATGTCAAATGTTTTCTCTGATATGAGGATACTGATCCATAATGGAGATGGGGTGCGGAGCATGGGAGGAATGGAGGAACTTTAGATAGGACAAAGGGGAAGGGAAGGGGTATGGGGGTAAGAAAGACGGTGGAATGAGATGGATATCATTATCCTAAGTACATGTATGAATACATGAATGCTGTGACTCTACTTTGTGAACAACCAAAGATATGAAAAATTGTGCTCTATATGTGTACTATGAATTGAAATGCATGCTGCTGTCATGTGTAACAAATTAGAAAAAAATGAATAAAATTTTATAAAATAAATATTACTAGAATAAAAAATATAATAATGAGTATTGAGGATGTTGAGAAATTTGAACTCTCATATATTGCTGAAGGAATGTAAAATGGTATAGTCACTTTGAAAAACTGTCAGTTCCTTAAAAGGTTAGACATAGAATTATGATATTACCCAACAATTTTACTCCTGTGTATGTATAAACAAGAGAAATGGAAACATATTACACATAAAAATGTATGTACAAATGTTTGAAGCATTATTAGTCATAATAGCCCAAAAGTATAAATAACCCAAATGTTCATCAACTGATAAATGGATTAACAAAAGTCATATATTTAAACAATGGATATTATTTGTCAATAAAAACAAATGAAGTACAGATCAATGATACAACATGGATAAACCCTGAAAACATTATCCTAAGAATCCAATCACAAAGACCATGTATTTTATAATTACATTTACACAGACTGTCCAAAATAAGCAAAGCCATAGGAACAGGAAGTAAATTAGTATTTGTCTAGTGCTTGGGGGGTGGGTCAATGAGAGGGAATCATTGAATAACAGGGTTTCTTTTTTGGGGCCATGAAAAATTTCTAAAATTGTTTGTGGTAGTTGTACAACTCTGTGAATATATTAGAAACTATTGAATTGTACATTTTAAATAGCTTAATTGTATTTTTTGTAATTTATACGTCAATAAATCTGTTATAAAACAAATGCTAAATATGCATTAACATTTTATTTCATTGTACATTAGCAGATAAATATTAACTGTTACTTGGTATTTCTCAGAAAATATGATTTTGAAAATCAAATGAATCATCACTAGTGCATTTGAGTCAAGAGCATAGTTTTGAGCAGAATTTTTCAAGTAGGAAGCTTTTTTAGGTACTACACTAGCTAGAACAATAATGGAGAGTTGCTTATATGCTGTTTCCCAATGTTTTCCTTTGATTTCTTTAACTTTGAATAATTCCACCTCTTAAAAAATCTGTAGAGATATTTATAAACATCTCTTGATTTGGGGCTGGGACTGAATATTTTAAGGAACAAAGAACTATGTAGTTTTTATTTTAAAGAAACTATTTCTACCTTTTTATCATCTTCATTAGCTCTATCACTTATAATTGGAGATGCCAAAACAAAGTTACTACTATCAGTTTTTGTACTAATATATTCATATTATGCTGGACAAGAAATTCTTTATTTAGGATTAAGAACTATTCTTGCAATAGAAGTTTATCATTAGTTCTATTTGGCTTCTTTTTATCTATGCACAAGTGAGGACCTATCTAGACTTATAGGCCATATATTATATGCCTTTTTCATAAAATAAGTAAGTCATAGATTCTTATTCAATATATAAATAATTTATACTTTTTATTTTTAAAAAGCCAGAATGAAAGAATTTCAGCAACAACATTGCTAATATTTTGGTATTTGAAAAGAGCAAAGTAGAATATAAAAACAGATATTAAAAATTATAAACATGATTGAGGTATAAACAAGTACCTTTAAAACAAGACACTATATACATGTGAGATCATATCATTGAAAGTAGAGCACTATTTTTATAACAAATTAACATTCAATGAATATGACCTATAAATTAGAAGAATCTTGGATTTATTGAATCCCTTTAACTTTATCAAAAAAACTTTCATATTTACTGTCTCAGTTACAGGGAATTATTTTCTAGAGAACTGCCTAATCATAAGATTATCATCATTGTTTGTTTAAATTGTTTAAATAGATAGAGGTCAGGAATATTATAGAAAAGATTCCTACACTGTTGGAGATCCGGATTCAATGACTGCCAGTATCACCTCTAATGCTATATATTCTGCCATTTCTTGTTCATTTATCAGGTAATGAAACTAGACACAATAATAACTCCCTATAACGTATGTTGATTGCACTGAAGGTTGTAATTCTGAGCTTTCTAGGCATTGTTTTACCAGTAGCCAAAAACTAACAAAATTGGGTGCAATATTAATAATGCCCATTTGATAAACATAAAATAAAGTAGTACTATTTTTCACGTGTAAAATAAAGACTGGCTTTTGAAAAGATTATTTTCAATATAACAGGTCTGAAGTAAGAGACAAGTTCTAATATGCTACCAGTAGGAGAATAAATTAATATAATTCTTTTGGAAAACAATTTGATGTTACTGAATGTTACTGAATAAATTTAATGTTCATACATCAACTCAATAATTATACTTCTAACGACTTATTCTAATGAGAAATCCTGCATATAGAAAACAAAGGACAATCATTTATCAGGATTATTTATAATACCAAAAAAATGTAGACTTCTTTACTATGCAATCAGAGTGAAATCTTAAGTGGATGGGGATTCATCCACATGTTGAATATTATGCAGCAATCAGCATTTGCTATCTTACATTAAAAACCTTTCTTAGTTTCCTGCATTCTAAAGCACCTCAGTGTATTTATCTCCAGGACTTTAATGTAATGAACAATCTAATGCATCATTTGTCACCAGGTATTTTAGTATCTAGCACTGTGACAGGCACTTAATATGTTTGTTTCACTTAAGTGGATGTTTGTAAAACAGATTTTATAATATCATAAGAAGACTTAATATTAAAATCTTACACCATTATGCACAGTCGTATATACAATATGATTTTAACTATTTAAAGTTATTAGTAGAGGAAGGTATAAAAAAGGGGACCTGGGTGTATTTCTAGTGTATACATTTTCCATTTCCATTTTACAGAGTAAGGTGATATAGGCTCCAAATGATCTAGAGAAAGCAGAAGAAAAGGAGGAAAACTTGTGGAATAGGAAAAGGAAACTTTTTTTTTTAGATATCACCATATTTTATTTATTTGTTGGTACATATATATCTTGTGCAATGAATTTTTTATTGGTACATTATAATTATACACATTAGAGGGATTTTTTGTTACACATTCAAAATATGAACAGCATAATTTGGTCAATTTCATTCCCATCCTTCCTTCCTCGGTCCCCCTCCTCCACTGTACTGGTTTCCCTTCTATTTTCATATGATAACCACCCTACTTCTCTTTTTTTCTCTCTAGCTTCCACATATGAAAGAAAACATAAGACCATTTACTTTCTGAGGGAACCTGTTTTAATAAGCAATATAATTAAGAGAAATTACTTGAATTTCCTGTCTAAATGTTTTACTCTGTGTATTAAAGATAGAACTAACTGATTTTAAAGGCACCTTTGCATGTGTATGAAAGGGAAGGAAAAGGATATTTTATTAAACATTTTTGATATTAGTATTATAAAAATAGGTAATAGAGGGCTGGGAATGTGGCTCAGTGGTAAAGTACTTGCCTGGCATGCACAAGGCCCTGGGTTCAAATCCCTAAAAAAAAAAAAAAGGTAATAGAAATCATGGAATTCTAAGCAGTATCTGGAAATAATACGTTGAATTATCCTATACAAATTGTTAAGTTTTGAAAGAAAATAACAACATTAATTTGTCTATATAGTGTTAAAGTAGTTGGGGAATATAAATAGTGGGAAGAGGTTGAAGAAATAACCACACTGGGGAGTTGACAATTTTAAGGAGAATATTTCTCTTTACCTCCATCCTTTACTTAATTCTTCCTAGGTTGAATTGACCTCCTCGTTAATCACTATGTTTAACTTTCTTATTTATGTTCCTTTTGTGCTTCTAATCACTTTTTATCATAAAAGATTAGCATGTTTTGTTCTATAACCTGTAGAAGGGTTTGTTTTTGAGGGTAGGGGTGAGATTGGGCAATGCCTTATTCATCATTGTATCTCTATCAAGAATTAGCCCAGGAACATGCATATTTTGGATGCTCAGTAAATATCTGGAATGAAGGGTTAGATTGAAACATAAGGCAAGGAAGGGTCCTTTAAGGACTCTTAAGGGCCTATGGAATTAAAGAGACTTGGAATTTAAGTAATATAAGAATGGGGTAAAAAGTATGAATTAGTAACCCAAGGATCAAAAATTTAAGAACATTAGATTGGGGATAACACTTAAAAAATTAATCTGCTAAGAGCCAAAATGAAATGAGAAATACAGAGACATTGCACTGAAATCCTTTTTATATTAAATTATTGCCACTAGTTTGGATGATAAAGGGAGAACTACAAAGTGAAAATGTGCAGGGATACCGATTTTAGAGGAGAAGTCTTCCCTTTTCCCTTGAGAGGTGGCTAAACAATCGAGAAAAAATTAACCATTTACCAATCATCCATTTGTAACTATAGTGGGCTTATTTTGATACTTTTAAGCATATAAAATGTTTAAAAGAGGGTCTGGCAAGTAGTAATTGCTATATATGTGTTTGATATTATCATTTTTTATTTACCTCATGGTAAAAGTTCAGCCAACTGAGAAAGTAGAGGGATAAATGGCCACAGAAGATTGCCCTCACTTCTGACACCAATTTCAAGTTTGGGTGTAGGTTCACATAATTACCCTCAAGTTCAGTAATTTACTAGAAGGACTCAATGCTATTATACTCATAATATATACTCGTTTATAGTTTATTACAGAGGAAAAATGTGGATTAAAATCACTGGAGGGAGGGAACACACAGGACAGAATCCAGCTGAGGTCCAGACATGGGACTTCTAGTTGTCTCCTCTCCATGAATCTTAGTGCTACTTCTTTCTGGCCATGATGTGTGCCAACATATATTGCATATTACCAATTAGGGAAACACCCAAGCCTCGTTGGAGGTTTTATTGAGAGGTTTGTTTAACTACACTACAAGAGGCTGACCTTAAGTCTCTGACCCTTTTGGAGCTAAAGCTGGTACCACATGGTAGACCTTTACTGCTCACCTGCTCTGGGATTGATTCTGTGTAGCCCAGTTTCTCCATCATAAATCGAACTTTCAGGCAAACAAAGAGACCTATAGTGGCTGAGGTTGTGGCTCAGAGGTAGAGCACTTGCCTAGCATGCATGAGGAACTGAGCTTGAGCCTCAGTGCCACATAAAAATAAAGTAAAAGATATTATGTCCACTTATAACTAAAAAATGAATATAAAAAAAAGACCTGTCAAGACAAGACATTCTAAGGGCTTGGCTATCATCTCAATATCTGAGAGCAAAGGTCAATCCTTTCTTTGGGTAAGGTTAATTTTTTGCTGTATACCCATCTATAAAATAAAGATGATTATATAATATTACAGATTTTGTAAATATATAATGAAATAATAAGGTACTTGTAAACTCTTAAGTCTAATGCACTGTGAAGTACTACTGATATCATTTTTTGATTAACATTTACCCCTTTTCCCCATTCTAATAAACCATAATAACTTGTCCTGGAAATCCATCCTTTTCAATTTCTATATTTTCATATATTTGCCATTTCTGGCATTGTTTATTCCTATGTAATATATTACAAAATATATTACATGTTTAATCCTATGTAATATATTCCTATGGAATATATTATATATTCAGTCTCCGTCTGACAATACTTCCTTCCATTTGAGGGAATTCTTAAACAGTTTTTTGAAGTAAAAGTCTGCTGGTAATGAATTTTTACTTTTATTTGGAAAAATAATCATCACCAGTTTTGAATGACAAAGTATAATGTACAGTTTAATCAACTTTACAGAGGAAAAGAAATAGGCTGACCTCAAATGATGATCCCAGGGATGGAAGGAGAAGGAGAGGAATAATGCCTTGGAAATAGAAGGGAACATGGTAGATTGGTAGTTTTAGTCTTTCCTTACATTCAAGATATCATTCCACTATTTTATAGCATACAAAGCTTCTGACCGAGAAATCTATGATTTTTTAATTTCTTTTATCCATAATGTATCTTTATAACTGGAAGATTTTTAAGATTTTTCTTTTCTTGGGTACTGGGAATTAAACCGAGCAGTGCTTTACTACTGAGCTACACCCCAGACCTATTTTTATTTATTTTATTTTGAAACAGGATCTTGCTAATTGTTGCTGATGGTCTTGCAAAGTTGTTGATGCTGACCTTGAACTTGCAGTCCTCCTGCCTTCAGCCTTCTGAGTCATCACCCTTGGAATGATTTTAATATTTTTCTATTATTAGTTACAATGAGCCTCAGAGTGGTTTTACATTTATACTGTATGGGTTCATTAAGATTCTTAGATCTATAGGTTTCAAGTTTTCATCTAATTTGGAAATTTGGGGGCCATTTAAAATTTTTTTATGTAGTTATATATGAACAGCATGCCATTTTTATGTGGTGCTAGGAATCGAACCCAGTGCCTCACACGTGCCAGGTAACCACACTGCCTTGGCCCCCTTGGGGCCATTTTTATATTCTTTTTGTGTTACCTCTTTTCTTACAAACTTAATTATAACCTGTAGTAGACTACTTGGTATTATTTAATTTGATTCTTTCTCTTATATCCTCCATTTTCCCACAATATTATGTTACCTTTAAATAATTGAAATATGTATAATAGCTGTTTTACCTGCTTACTTGCTATCTTTGTCATTTCTCAGTCTGTTTCTAGTGCCCAGTTTTTGTCCTGGTTTGGGGTCTTGTTTTCTGCTTCTTGTTGTATCTATTCACTTTTTATTGGATGCTGGGCATTGATGATTTCACATAATTGGTTATAAGCTTTCTTGGGCTTGTTCTTATAGGCAGTCAAGTTACTTACAGTTCAATTTATCTTTTCAAATATTTGTTGGGATGAGTGTAGAGTAACCTTTACCCAAGAGATATTATGGCATAGCTAATGCAGAACCTCTACTAAATAAATGCCCTCCATTGATCACAGGGATGGTTAGAGCTTGAATACCTCCCTGGTCTCTGTAGCATACTAGCTTCACCTAAGAGTTTCATTCTGTGCTTATGTGGCTTAGTATACAACAAAGACTTGGAGGATTCCATGCATATTTCTGGAGTTGTTTTTGTATAATTTCTTCCTCCCTGTAACTTTAGTCGCTTCAGCCTCCCTGAACTCCAGCCTGTGTCTCCTACCTCTCTTTACTTGGGATCCCCTTTGCTGTTCTGAGTTCTGCACTGTACCTCCAGGCAGAACCTAGAGTGATGGAAGGGCTCACGTCATTTTTCTCAGGGGTCACAGTCTTATAGTGTAGGTTGCCAAATATCTGCAAATAATTATTTCATCCATTTTTGTCCAGTTTTCTATTTCTTTGCATCAAATGGGTAAATATTGACCCTTACCCCTTCAGGATCAGAAGGATCCATCCACTTAAAGTATTAAGAATAAAAAGCAAGTGTTTTAAAATCCAATAAAAATCTATTTTACTTTTCATATGTTTCATTTCTTTATGTCATCACTTAACATTTTTCTTACCTTATTCACTAACATTTGTGCTGGAATAAATGACTGGGAAGGGCTTTATTTCATCTTCCTTGGTGAGGAGGTGAGTATAGTCTTGGAAGAAAAAGCAAAGGAGTATATTTGGTGATCAAACTGATGTCCGTGGTAAAGGCTGCTATACACACTTACTGAACTGTTCACGTTTTCTATAGAATACACAACAAGGATACGTTTCACATGTATGAAACACTTTGATTTCTGATGATGTCCATACTCCTTTTTTTAATCATGTGAGTGAACCACTGTTGGTTAATGTGTGTCATATGTGCTGTTGTGATACAGGTACGAAACACTGTGGGGTGTAGCTGTGTGTGATCCTGTGCTTACTTCAGGCCACATACTCTTATAAGACATATGTCTTTCTGTGACTTGCCTATAAATCTTCCCAGATGAGCCGCCTTGGTTCTACTCATTTTTCATTCCTAATCTTGTTTTATAAGTGTTTGTAAAAGGTCTATAATCAAACTCCAAGGCCCCAGGAGATGATAGATCCATAAGTAGGAAGAAACTTGGGTCTCTAAATCACTGCAGATAGGAGATTCATTCTTCTCACTTTGCTAACCCTCATTTGTTGGTGGTTTGAGGAAAAAGTGAATCTTTAGTTATATGTTGGTGTATGTTAAGCCGCTGGGTTTGACTTGAAGCAATTATCCTATGCTCACTTATATTGGATCAAACAAAATTTTTATCCTTTGCCCACTTATATTGGATCAAACAAGATTTTTTGTAAAGCTGAGAGGATTTGGATTTTTCAATAGACAATATCTTTTTTTGCAGCTACAGAGATAAATTCAACCATTCATTGATAGCGATAGCCCCAAGCCTGCCTGCACCACTGATTCAGATTCTAGAAACTCAACTGATATTTTAAAATTGATTTCAACTTAGTATATTTTCAAGTCTGCTGAACATAACTAGAACAATGATTTATTTTTAACTAAAAAATCTCTTTGCTTTTCTATCATTATCTTTCTGGGATGCTCTTCTTTAAGCCTCTGTTCTAATACTTTATAATCTGATAGCCAAATATTGGCTGTGCCCAAACAGCTGTGGAATGTACCTATTGATGTTTGAGCAGGGAAGGATGCCCAGAATAACTTTCACCCAGAAAAGAGGAATGTGCAATATCATTGGTAGATTGCATTTGTGGAATGCCAGTGGATGGGGAGAGGGAAGGCCTTCTTTCCTATAAATGGGATATGTTCCTCAATTAGTCTATGATTCTGATTCCTAGGAAGAAGTTATATACATGCTATGCATTTTTCTCAGTAGCCTCTGGCTCCACTTCATGGGAGTTTCTTCCTTTTTAATCTTCATTCTCACATTTGAAGTTGGTGCTGGGAGTTATGCCCTCCTTTGGGGGTGCACAGATTTCAGGGCTTATTTTTCGTTTGAACAAACTTGGGTATCTGGAGGTAGTTTTTGTTAGTTGTTGTTGTTGTTCTAAAGTCTTTTTTGTCCAAGTTTATGGTTTCCTGGACAATATAGCTATCAAAATAGCAGCTAAATCCACATGTAATAATCATGATTTTGGAATATGATTTGTTTCTTTGGCCATTCCACGCTCCTCTGAATTTGGCTACAATGAAGGTATTAAAATAATAGGTTATCTGTCTTGATAACACTTCCTTTGCCACAAGCCATAATTTTAGTGGCCTTGTGTTTTCTGAAACCCTTCTCTTTAGAATCTAGAGATAGTTGATTTTTAAACCCTTTTATGTCCTTTGATGCTCCCAGTCTCTGGATTTCCCTTTATGTTCTCTCTATTCTCCTTTTATTTCTCCTTTCAAACTGGTTAATTGTATCGTAAGCTGTATTTTTTTCTCTTTTGCCTTTATCAAAGACAACCAATAACATTCATCACACATAGTTATTAGTTTTTCCCCAACATCTTTTCCTTGACTTCTAAACTTGGTCTGGTAAGGCAAACAGGAGTCTTCTAACCTCCTATATTTGTTTCTCTGTTTCTCACTGCAAACCTTCTAAATCAATGCCACTTGTTTTAGTATTTTATTAAGGCAGCACCTAAATTCAGATTATCAATCTCTATCTTAAGACAGTAGCAAACAATTCCTGAACCTCAGAGGCTTGATACGAAAGTTTCCTTCTCTCTCACTGAAAAATCTATTCTGGGATAAAATAAGCAAAATTAAAATGATCTTTATATCCAAGGAAAGAAGGAAAATGGGAATGAGAGATACATAAGGATTTAAAAATCATCAGTACTAATTCCCAACACCACCAAAAACAAAACTGCTAAGAGCCACAGCCAAGTAATATGATGCATGGCATTTTTGGTTGAAAGGTGACGCCAGCTAGCCATTGAGATGATATGATTATGTTAAGATTTGCATTCATATGGATATTGGACTCCTGCTGTCCACCTCGGCCTGCTGGGACTCTTGGAGAGTTCCCATTGGTTGGGGGAAGTGCAGTAGGAGGGATTTCCGGAGGAGGAACTTCCTCTTGGGATCCGCAAGAACTGCTGCTTGCGTCTGTCAGATCAGCAATCTTCCCAGGAGCGTCTGGGGCATTGGCGGCAGTTTTAAAAAATAGAGTTTGTTCCTACTTGAGTGGCTCATGATTTTGTGCCTAGCCAGACTGCGGAAAAAAGCAAAAAAATTATTGTTACTGTCTTTTAGGTTGCAATAATAATATTCATACTATTATACTTTATATTGCATATGTATACATACACTCTTGAGCACATATACAATTTTTCACAATAAAAATTAGTTGACTTTTAAATCATATTGCTTTATATCATATTGTTCATAAGGGAATTATGGATGCCATTTTTTTCTACTTCATATAATGCCTCTCCTTCACACACAAGTTTTTAAGAATGTCTGAATTGTTGGCTATGGAATTTCTCCTGACTCAAGTCAGCTGTCTTTTCAGCCAATGGAAAATGAGTTACTTTGTCATTCTGTGATCTCAGATCTCAGGTAGTAGAATTATAACCACACGCTCCTGGGGAGCTACTTCTAATGGCTGGGCTGGGTTGCTGTCCTGAGAAAATGGCCTCAAAATGAAACAATATGGCAATACATAACCGCACTCTGGACCTTACGTGACACAGACCCTTATCCATAGTTATAATGTCACTTTGGTTTAGTTCCACACTTCCTAGCAAAGAACTATGGTTAAAACGAGGCAGATTTATTAGATAAAGTCCTGTTTCAGAAAGTGAATTAGTATATTGGGTGATGAGAAAACTGTCAAGTCTTATTGAAGTCTAGTGCAGAGCACCAATATAAATTGTTACTATTGCTTCACCTCTTTTTTGCCTAAGGGCAGTAGTTCCTAACTCAATGGGGAAAATATGTATTTATTTTTATCTTCTACCAATTAGATAGTAGGATTTGAAATCTAGTAAAACAGTGTCTGCTTTATCATGCTACTGCTATGGAGTTATAATTATTGAGCACAGGTGTGAGAGGTTGTTATAGACTATTTGAGATACTATAACAAAATACCATAGAGTGGCTTATAAAGAAAAGGAATTTATTTCTCACAGTTCTGAAAGCTGGGGAGACCAAAATCAATACAATATCAGCAGATTTATGTTTGGGGAGGCCCTGCTTCCTAGTTTATAGATGGTGTCTTCTCACTGTACTTCACATGGTAGAAGGGGCAAGGGACCTCTCTCTTTTATAAGGGCACTAATACCATCCATGAGGATTCCTGTATCATGATCTAATGACATCTTAAAGGTCCCATTTCCTAATATCACATTGGGAATTAGGATTTAAACATATGAATTTTAGGGGGATACAAATATTCAGTCTATAGTGGGTAGATTTAGAAATACTTTGAAAATTTCCTGTTGTCTCCCCAGAGTAACCACAGAAGGAAAGTGTGAGTCAGTGCATAGCATGGGTGAAACCCAAGCCAGGACAAATGAGAATGTTTAGGGGTAAGAGTGCTAAACCTTAGACAATGCAGCTGTTGTCAGAGCTATACTTTAAGGATATGAAAAACTGAACATGAGGCAGAAAGGAGGTATGCAAGCAGGAGAGGTTCTAACTTCTTTGATGCAGGGAAAGTGGGACGAGAAAATTTTTTTTAGGCTGGGATCAGAATCAAAGAAGACCAACAAATAAATTAGTATCTGGGGAAGATCAGAGGAAATATCCAGCTTGGTTTCCAAATCATAAACTATGTCAAAGAGATTTGACGGTAAAGATCATCCCTTAAGGACTTCCCAGGACATCTGTGGGCTTTAGCTGATTCATCTAACACTATAATTTCAAGAAAAGTTCCTCTAGCTGGATGTGTGAGTCCCTATTGGTGGGAATCCCAGAACTGTTAGGGAATAGAAACTAATCTAGTTGACTTGATTGAACTCTTAAGTCTAGAAAGCCACATTTGGACAAGATAATATGATTCCTAAGGTCACACTCAATGACTAAAATGACCTTAATTCATTCTTTCATTAAATATTTTCCCAACCTCTACACTAATGCTATTTGGGGACAGGTAATTCTGTTGTAGAAGGCTGTCTTGTGCCTTGTAGGATAGTTAGCAGCATCCTTGAACTACATTCATTTGAAGCCAGTTCACCCCCCAATTGTGATGATGAAATCTGCCTCCAGATATTGCAGAATGTCTCATGGGGAGCACAGTCCCCTTCAGGGAGTGCCATTGTTTTATAGTAAATGTTTGTTCTTTTATAAAGTAAGCTTTCTTTTTCTTTTCTCTTTCTGAAGATTGAAAACAAAAATATTTAGGCTGATTCTTTTTGAAGTATGAACAGTTATATTCTAGTTACAGAAGAAATTTGGTTTTTTTTTCTTCTTCCAACATAAGAGTGACGCTTTCCTCTCACCTAATCTTAGAGGCATTTTAAAATTCAAACTCAAAAACAATATGTCTTTGTTAATTTCAACAAATGTCCTTGACACTGTTAGCATCAGACTTACTATTCTTACCCTCTTGAGCAACAAAAACCTGGTTACTGTTCAGGAGGAGATGCTCAAAACTGCTTCAATTCCTACCTCACCCCAATGTCTAGCCATGACTTCCCTCGTTGCCCTGTATTGGTGGGCAAACCAACTGCCTCCCAGGCATTTATCTAGATACTGTCAGACCCTGATTAGTTGGAAAAGCAATAAAGAGGTGATATTCATGTTTATTAAAGTGTGAACATTTACAGTTGTCCCTTAGTTTAAATGGAATTGTTTCCACAACTGCTGCACATACCCAAATCTTCAGATGCTCAAGCCCCTTATATGAAATGGTGTAGTATTTGTGTATAACCTACTCATATGACCCTATATACTTCATCTGTACATTACTTGTGTAGGTGGAACCTGCCTAATTCAAAAATCTAAAATGCCCCCAAATTTGCAATTTTTTAAAGTCCTGACATGACCCCACAAGTTGTATCACCATTTTTCTCAAGTGAGAAAATCATTAAAATTTTGAATAAAATTAACTGTCCGTGTGTACAAAGTATTTATGAAACACAAATTTCTTGCTTAGACTTGGATCCCATTACCCAATATATCTCATTATATACATGTAAATATTCCCAAATCTACAACTTCAAAGTCTTAAATATTTTAGATCTCAAACATTTCAGATAAGGTATAATCTGATATGTAATATGATGTAAATTCTATGTAAATAATTGTTATAACTGTATTGTTTGTGAAATAGGAAAAATTGTTTGCATATGTTTAGAACAGACAAAATTTTCTTTTTTGAATATTTTCAAACTACCTTTGGTTGAATCCATAGATGGGGAACCTACAGATTCAGAGAGCCAAGTGTACTTCCAAAAGTAAAACAGAATGATTTCTTCAGAACTTTATTTGTACCTTTTCTTTCTATCAAAACAGTATAAAACCACAGCAATACTTTTTTGCATATTCTCATGTTCCAAATCAGGCCCCCAGAGCACAGCACCTGCTGCTCCCGAACCAGGATGCCTGCCCAGTTACCAACTGTCTGCAGTGGTGGTTCCCATAGATCACTTTCGTTTGACGCATTCAAGTGAGATCAGGTGTCTACCCAAAACCAAAGCAACCCTCCCTTCTAGCACTGGAAAAATCATAGCGGTAGTAAAGACAGACAAGAGGAAGTATCCTTTATGAACCCCGGGTCTCCATAGATGGCGATAAAATGCTTAATGAAGGCTGAATAAAGGGGTTAGAGCCTCTGCCAGAAGATTTCTTATTGCCTCACTCTTTCAGTTGATAATATGGGGACAGTGTTTGTGGAATCACAGGACAAAATCAAGTCTTTCTAAAATTTTTAATTTAGCAGTTTGAGAAGAAAGCACCATACATAGTACTTGCTTTCCCGATCACGAGTGCGTGTTGAATAAGGAGAAAAACCTGTGTTTGCTAAATTCCTAACATTCTGTCAGAAGGGAAGACTGAAGTCTTTTGGCCAGCCTGAGGTAAGGCTGGGCTTCCCATTTATGCGGGGGTCAGTGGCCGTTCTACCCCAGGCCTATTGGTGTGAGATCCTTTTGGATAAGGGAGTTGGGGTTGGGCAGGGGGTCAATGACAGTCTCCTGACAGCCCTGAGGAGACCTTGGGAGAGCTCCTTGGAGCGGACTATAGCTCCCCCAGGTGCCAGGCCAGTGGCAGGGCCACTTTAAGGGCAGCGGGGCGTGCGCGCCCACAGCTGCTGCGCCAAGGAGCCATTAGTGCAGCGAGCAAGCCAGGACGCCATGGGCCGCTGAGCTCCTCCTGCAGGGAGGCTGCCCCAGGACTCTGCACGTGCGCTGCGGGCCATGGCCGCCTCAATTATCAGCCAGGAGCTCGTCCAGATCTCGGGCCAGGTAAGAGGAGGAAGACGTGGAGGAGGAAGGGGAGGCAGCTGCGTTTATAACCGCGCGCGGCGAGCCCTGGGGCCCAGGCCCCTGCCTGCTGAGCCGGGCTCAGGCCGCCCTCATTGAGGGGCCATCGAGGAGGGCCACTTCATGGCGCGCCAGCAGCCTCCAGGTGCCCCCAGATGACGAGCGTGGCCCCTGCTTTTGAGATGCCCCCCAAGCGCCAGGCCCTGGCCCTTGGAGCCTTGATTTTTGGGGATGGGGCTGAATTACGTCAGGGAAAGAGGCCAAGAAGAAAGGAGGCTAAGCCGGTCTATAACGATAACCTGACTCCCAGCTCTGGACACTTGCGTAACTTAAAATCATTTTTTTTAAAGAAGGCCGCTTGGAGAGTTACCTAGAGCAAATTTTAATATGTACTGGAGATACTGGGGACAAAATGTCAAATATTTTTTTAGTGTTAATATAGGGAAGACATTTATTTCACATAGGAAGCTTATTTCCTGCATTCCTGTCGCTACACAAGTTGGCTTCCTTCGGGTTTGCTAACTAGCATGGTGTCCCAAGGTACCCAGGCTCAAGCTTGTGACCAAGCAGGCAAGTTAGAGTGGAAACCCAAGCCGCGCTCAAGAAAGGTACCTGTGCTCCACACACCCTCCACCTGCCCATGGCAATCACTGGCCTCTCTGAAAGCCCCCGTCTAGCTATTCTCTTGCAAAGCCCAAAATGATCATGGCAACTGTTTTAGATAAAAATGTGAGGTGGTTTTTTAATCATGAACAAAACCTGGTCTACCCCAGACAGCAAAGCAGCCAGTGGTGTCTCTCCTGATGGTTTCGAAGACTTTACAGATAAGTATGGGAAGCCTCAAGGGCTGAGTGCAGTTTTGTTAACACTAAGAAGACTCTACCTACTTAATCACTTCTCTTCTTCAGAACAAACCTCCTGAAATGGAATGGGGATTTTTGAAATGGACCCGCTTAACAGATTTTCTTAATTTTTTCAAGATGAGGGAATAAGACCCTGCCTCAAAATAAAAACTAAAAGGGGCTGGGATGTAGCCCAGTGGTATGAGTACCCTGTGTGGTTCAATCCCTAATACAAAAAAAAAATAGAATGAAAAGTAGTATTTTTGTGGTGCAGGATTAAGCAAGCTGCACAAAATGGAATTCTGAATAAAATATCTGATTATCTAGTAGTACATAAATAATTGTGGTTTCCTACCCGTGAGACTATGAAGCCCTGACTAAACCTTTTGTAGGCCATTTTGAGAAGAACAGCTTGCTCAGTTTCTCCAGATAGAGCTGCTTAAATCCCTTGACTCCTGGGGAAACTGGAAGCCCACAATTGCCTCCTGAGAGCATGGCCCATGCAGCTGCTGCTGATTGTCAGCACTGCTCCCGGTGATAAGAGTGACATAAATAACAACTCACTAAAATGTAAGAGTGATTTGCTTTAAGCACTTCAGCACCTGCTGTTACTAATTAAGGGTTTAGCCTGCCACAGACTGCAAATGGAAATCCTGTGTTTTAAAAATTGTGAGATTGGAGTGCCCTGTGTATTACTGTGACCATGGAAATCAAATGAAGTGGATAAAGAAGGTTGGTGGTGATGTCACAATATTAAAACTGCCTCTACTTAAAAGACGTATACCAAGGCATTAACACTATATACCCTGAGTGGTGGGATTGCAGATGATTTTTATTTTACTTTAGGTCTTTTAAATTTTCCCAATGAATATGTATTGCTTTTTTTCTAAAGGTGCAATAAGCAATTCAAACAGAAAACGATTTGCTGTCAAATGAAGTCTAGTATCACTCCAAATTGTGCTCACAGGTGAAAATCGTAGATGTTCTAAAAGGCAGTTTTGCAAAGCAGAATATACTAGAAACTTTTATTCCTTTTTATTAGCAGATCTTTCTCGTTGCTGTTTCAGTATATCATACCATCAACAAAGATGATGATTGATTTATTTAACTAAGTAAATATTCAGATTTATGTTGATTATAAGCGGTTTGCTTAATTCGAGTTGCTGGGTGGTGGACTTGAGCAATGTTCTAATTTGTCTGATTACTAACATTCCAAGTGTGCTATTGGCATTGATTTTTGTAGGGCAGGGAAAGAAGCCTTTGACAGGTCAGCAATTCAGGTCTTTCCAAAACTTCTTTATTTGAGCTGCTGCTGCTGCCACCATGCAAGGCACTGTGCAGAACTGCAGGCTCCTGTGCATGGCAGTGTGTTTGGGGTGATAGTTCTTCCCAACCCCCTTCTGGATCTCCTTTCTACTTCTCCACTCCCCACTTCCTGTGTTCTGCCCCTTTCTGCTCTTTCTTGGCTCTTCTCCACAAGACTGAGATTCTGGGGACATTGCAGTCAGCACACCAGGTGCTGACCAGGAAAAGGTTCAAGTTAGGCAGCTGATTTCTGTTATTCAAACTTGCCTTTTGCTCCTCAGCTGCCCTGTTTCCTGAGCTCCGTAGGCCAAGCAATGCAGACTTCATTTCCATTCAGAGCTGTTTTCACTACCCAGCATGGACACATTCTGGGCTCTAATTCTACCACTCCCTTTCCCCCTCCCCTGTCAGGTTAAGTTGACATTTTTCTGTTTTTTGTGCTCAGGTTTGGTATTGCTTGAGAAAATATGGCAATAACTACCACCCACAAAGCATGAACAAACGTTTGTCCTCATAACAGTCTTGCAATGTAAAATCTAAGTATTATCCTCCAGAAGAGGACCACATGAGTATTCTACTCAAAGCCCTAGTAGGTGTCTGAACTAAATGGCAGACCCTGGTCTCTGCCTCAAAAGCCTTTGTTCCCATTCACTGCATCAAGCTGTCCCAAAAAAAAGAAGACAGTAACAGCTTTGGTAAAAGTGAAGCTCAAACACTATTCTGTGTTCCAAGGATGAAAGGCCATGCTTTCTCAGCAGCACAGTAAAAAGCAGCTAGATTGTAAACCCTGTCAGGGCAGGGGCTGCATCTGCCCAGTAGGAGGGGTTCAATATCTATGGAGATAATAAATATGAAGCATATTTAAGCAGCACACAAAATGGCAGGGTGTTTTAAAAGAAAGTGTTTCTATTATAGAGTTTTACAAATTATTCATAATCCAGGACACCCTGATTTATACATGATATTTTAATATAATTATAGCACCCTTTTTTATTCTTAAAAATGTGTCTCAAAAAAGGTTAAATTATATATACCAGCTTGTTATTTGGGGGCATTTGTAAGTTGCTTCAATTAATAGGTTAATTCAAAAACAAAACTATAATCACTCCTATGATGACCATTTGTTAGTGATTTGTTTTAGTGCTCCAACTTTGGGGGTCACAGAGAAAATTTATTGATATAGAATAAATCATGCTACAGTGGAGAGTCACAAACAATCTGTATTCAAAAAGTGCTCGGGAAATACTATTAGAGGAATGCTTATAAAATGAAAAACAAACACACTGGAAGGGTCCCTTCACGCTGCTGTAGAAATTCCAAGCTTCAAAGCTCATTCAGAGTGTTATGCTGTCTTCCTAAAATGTAGGGTATTTGAGGGAAGTAGAAGGAAATAAGATTGGCAAAGTAGGTTGATACCAGGCTATAAAAGCCTGCACTAGGGAGTTTACATTTTAATCTTAATTGTGAGTCAGAGGAGCGAGATTGGTTCACAATGGGAAACTCAGTACATGGGTAAACCTTCCATTCATTCCAAATTCCATATAGGACATACTCTTAGAAAATGTGAAAATAGCCAGGTCTGGTGGCTCCCAGCAGCTTGGGAGGATGCAGGTCTGAGGGCAGCTTCAGCAACTTAGCAAAGCCCTGTGCAACTTAGTGAGATCCTGTGTCAAAATAAAAATAAAGGGCTGGGGATGTAGCTCAGTAGTTAAGTGCCCCTGGGTTCAATTCCCAGTACAAAAAAAAAAAAAAATCTTCAGCAAATAAATATGAAAAGTGGGAGTGGATTGGTATTCTAAATTAAAAGTCCAGGGGGACATAATAACCAAATGCAGTGTATAGTTCTTAATAGGATCTTAGTTCAAACAAAACAGCTTCTCTCAACATTACAAAACAAAATTCCACAAGAAAACTTGAAATTTACAAAGCAGGTAGGATCAAATTTCCAATAAAATAATAGAAGAGAAACTAGAATTTAGAGACATTAAGAAATACTAGGTAAATAATTATAGTGATAGGTTAGCCTCAATGTTTGAAGAAACAAAGAGAGAGGGTGCTCACCTGGTTCTGAATTGGTTTTGAATGCAGGACACTTGGGCCAGATGGGTGCCTGGATTTCTTTGCCTAGCTGGACTCTCCCAGCTCATTCCTGCCATAGCAGGAGCAGTGGTGCTTTAACCCCAGGGAATAACCCAGGAACTGATCCCTAAGGACAGTGAACTATATACTTAGGAGGAGAACTGCCAGACATCAGCAGAACTAAACATAAATGCACAAACACAGCAGTTATACCAAAGACGATCATCTGTTGAAATCCTAACCCCCAAGGTGATGGTGTTAGGTGGTTGAGTTGTGGAGAAGAGATCAAGACAAAAGACTCCCATCATGAATAGGTTTAGTGCCCTTTTGTAAAAGAGACTCCATGAAGACTCCATAGCCCCTTCTACCATGTGAGAAAACAGAAATTGCCATGTATGAACCTTAAATCATGCCCTGACTAGACACCAAATCTGCTAGCACCTTATCTTGGACTGCCCAACCTCCAAAATTTTAATAAGTTTCTGTTGTTTACCCTGTTTCGGTTTTTTTTTTTTTTTGTACCAGAGATTGAACTCCTGGGCACTCACTGAGCCACATCCCCAGCCCCATTTTGTATTTTATTTAGAGACAGGGTCTCACTGAGTTGCTTAGCACCTTTCTTTTGTTGAGGCTGGCTTTGAACTCATGATCCTCCTGCCTCAGCCTCAGCCTCACAAGCTGCTGGGATTACAGGTGTGCGCACAGCTCTTGGTATCTTTTCAATAGCAGTCTATCTATATCTTTTTAATAGGAACCCTTTTATAAAAGGGCACTAATCCTATTCATGATGGGACCTTTCTTGTCTTGATCACTTCTCCACAGCCCAACCTCCTAACACCATCACCTTCGGGGTTAGGATTTCAACAGATGATAGTCTTTGGTATAACTGTTGTATTTGTGCATTTATGTTTAGTTCTGCTGATGTCTGGCAGTTCTCCTCCTAAGTATGGTTAGGAGCCTAGGACATAAGGGGATAGAAATAAACTTTAAAAATTCTAATTTATATTCTCAGGACATTGAAACTTTAAATAGCAAGTTATGAAAAATTACAAAAAAAAGAAATCTTAAAAATTAATAAGTCATTAAACTACTGAAATTGCAAAACTCTTTAGAAGTTCTGGACCAAAGACTGAGCTCCTGTTCTAGAAAATAAAGTGGAGGAAGTCTAGTCTCTCAGAAGTTGAGACATGAAAAACCAGTTTAGGATTTCCTGTATCTAAGAGAAGATTTACAAGGCAGGAGAGAGAAGAAAATAATCACAGACATAATGGGAAGACATTTCCAGAGCCAGTGAATAAAAGCTACACTTGGAGGCATCTTGGAGAACTACAAAACCCACTCACCCAAAGAGAAACAAAGCAGCTGATGTTTTTCATCAGCCACTATGGTTAGCAGAAGAAAATGGACCAATATCTTCAAAATTCAGAGGCAAAGTAATTTTGACCTTGAAAGTATTCACCAGGTAAAACTAGTCCTGAATTATGAGGTGCATGAAGATGTTTTCAGACTTGCTAAGATTCCCTTTTGTGCCCTTAGTCTTTAAAATAATTTCCTGTTTCAATAAAATGAATCCAAGAAAGAAGCAAATATTAGCTTCTAGCAACAGTAGGAATTAGAGAACCAAAAGTCATTAAGTATAAATGTTAATAAAAATGTAAAAATTTAATAATGGTTAGAATTTAAATTCCAGATAGACTTAGCATATAAATACATGGACTAAGGTGGAGTATGGGGTAGAGGGAGACATGTAAAGGATACTTACTGCCTTGTTGGAAGAGAGGCTGTAGATTTAGATAATCTTAATCACAAATAGATACACTTGCTTATTAAAAAGTAAGCCCTTCCCAGCTTCCAGTGGCCAAACTGGAGTAATTTGACTAACAAATAGTAGCATTGGATAGAAACCCAGCAAATAAATATCCATAAATCTATACCATATAGATGAATGATTGGATGAATAAGTAAATGAGGGAGAAGGGGCAAATCTTTACATAAGAATATGGAATAATGGCCAGCAGGTGGCGCATGCCTGTAAAACCAGTGGCTTGGGAGGCTGAGACAGGAGGATCTCCAGTTTAAAGCCCATCTCAGCAAAAAGCAAAGTGCTGAGCACTTCAGTGAGACCCTATCTCTGAATAAAAAAAAAAAAAAAAAAAAAAAAAGGCCTGGGGATGTGACTCAGTGGTTGAGTGCCCCTGAGTTCAATCCCAAGTACCCCCCAACCAATGCCAAATAATGTAGAAGAAAGGAAGGAAATATATGTATATATGTATATATATGTATATGTATTATTTGATACAGCCACCTCAGTATTTATATCAGCTCAATTTACAGTAGCTAAACTGTAAATTGATATCATTATAATGGACCTATAATCAAGATCCACTGATGAATGATAAATTAGGGAGTATAACTTTTAGGAGAAATGGGTTATCTTCATAGCCCTCCAAAATCTCCCCCAATGTATTCATTAATTACTATGACAGTTTTAACATCTCCACAGTTTGCTCTTCCTTCCTCCAAGAGGTGGTTACTTGAGACCCCTTCTATTGAGTCTGATTGGACTTAGTGGGACTCCCTTCTGAAAACAGGGTGTGGAAAGGGAAAAATAGTGATGTTATAGCGGAGAACTCTTGTAGACACGACCTTCACCAAGGAACCAAGGTGAAGATATAGATGTGTCATTGATTCATGACACCAGGAGAAAGGTCCTTCATGTCTATGGTAGTCTTCCAAAGTCTCAGTCTAATCATGTGAAAATGTCAGACAAATCTAAGTTGTGGATATTCCACAAAATACCTCACCAGCATCCCTCAAAATTCAGGAAAAATAAGTGCAACCATTTGGAAAGCAGTGTGGAGATTCCTTAGAAAACTTAGAATGGAACCACCATTTGACGCAGCTATCCCACTCCTCCATCTACATTCAAAGGACTTAAAATCAGCATACTACAGTGATACAGCCACCTCAATATTTATAGCAGCTCAATTTACAGTAGCTAAACTGTGGAACCAAATTAGATGCCCTTCAATAAATGAATGGTAAAGAAACTGTGGTATATATACACTATGGAATATTATTCAACCTTAAAAAAGAATGAAATTATGGCATTAACAGGTAAAGGGACAGTAAACGAAGTAAGCCAATCCTAAAAAAAAAAAAAAAAAAAAAAAAAAAAAAAACAAAGGCCAAATGTTTTCTCTGATAAGTGGATTCGGATCCATAATGCAGGGGAGCAAGGGAAGAACGGAGGAACTTTGGATTGAGCAGAGTGGAGGGGAGGGTGTGTGGCGGGGGAAAGGTGGTGGAATGAGACAAACATTATTACCCTATATATGGGTATGATTGTACACATGGTGTGACTATACATCATGTACAACCAGAGAAATGAAAAGTTATGGTTGTACTCCATTTGTGTAAAATAATAAAATAAAATTTTAAGAAAAGTCAGGAAAAATAAAAACTGAGAAATCTTTACAGATTAGAGAAGACTAGAAGACATGACAACTAACGGTGTTATCCTAGAAGAGATCCTGGGACATTAGTGGGAAAAAAATCATGAAATCCAATTAAAACCTATAGTTTAGCTAATAGTACTGTACCAGTGTTTATTTCTTAGTTTTAAAAATTGTGGTTAAAAAACCACAATGTCTTAGGTTTTATAAAAATAGCCTGACTATGTGAGGTGTTAATAGAGAAGCTGGGTGAAGAGTTTTTGAGAACTCGCCATTCTCTCTATATAGCTCTTCATTTTTTCCCCCTGTTTTTGGATTATTTTTTTTCCTCTATAGCTCTTCTGTAAATCTAAAATTAATTCAAAAAAAGGTAAGAAAATTGACCACTCAAAGAATAGAAATAAGTAATTTAATTCCCAAAGCACTATAGGTACAGCAGGGTAGAAAAAGGAAAAATTGATCAGCTTAACCAAAGACGTGGGAGAAAGACAGAACTATAGGAAGTAAGAATGACAAATGAAAGGAATTAGACCATTTCACATTAGGTTGTAACTGTTTCATAATTAATTAATGTTAGCTGATTAATCATATTACATTATTGGAAATAGTAAATGTCATAAATATAATAAGTTACTTTTAGTTGTACATGAAAAATTGAAAGCTCAGATTGATAAAAATACTAAATATTCAACTTTATGCTATTTATAAAAAGTCACACAAAATCAAAGATACAGAATGTTTCAAAATAAGGGACTATGAAAAACAGTTATAGAAACAAGTAAAAATTCAGATAAAGTATTAAAAGTGACAGTTATACTTCGTATTTAGCTTTCTTTATAATATATATGTGTATATATATATGGTGTTTAACATACATAAATCTAGATCATTATACAGTATAAATGTTATATTTCCATATAAATTTGTGTAACTGTCATGAACATGACTCCTTTATGTACATGACCCCTAGTTACATATAGAACTTATAGAGACATTGAAAAAGACATTGTAAACCATAATTAGAGAGGGAGAGTTTAACATACCTCCTTATAAACTGAGAGAGTAACTGGGCCTGACAAAAGAAAACAATTAACAAGTTTGTTCTAAAAGATATATAGAACTTGTTTACTAGAATATAGACATTGTTTTCAAATATGCATAGAACATTACAAAAATTGACTGTAGGATATAAAGAGAATGTTAAATTCTAAAAAAAAATACACAACATGCAGGGCACATTCACTTTTGATGGTATATCAAAATAAGAAATGAACACCTGGTAGATTGGCAAAACATCAAGAACTAAAGCATACTACCCTTTAAAATTAAAAATAGCTTTATATAGGAGTTGAACTCAGGTTAAAATAGAAATATTAACTGAAAGTTTAAAATTTTTTACTTGTGAATGAACATGAATGCTGATTCTGTCAAAATCCATGGGATACAACAAGGTGTCACTTGAAGGAAAACTTATCTTCTCTACTGTGCTGTCCAACAGAACTTTCTTTGGCAATGATAAAAATATTCTGTAACTGTGCTGCCTGATATGGTAGCCACTTATGCATAGATATTGAGCATTTGAAACAGGCTAACATAACTGGGCTGAATGCAGAATAAGTTTTATGAACATGAGTGTAAATTGTTTGTGTCTTCTGTATTGGACCACAGAGTTTTATAGTCTGTAATAAAGCATCAGCAGAGGAAAAACAAAGAAAAAAGGAAAAAAAAACCTTTAATTTTGAGTTAGAAATTAAGAAGAACCCAGTAATACATAGTACATATTTTTAAAAGTTAATATATTTTAAAATATAGATGAAATGGATTTTTCAAAATATGCATGAACAAAATTCACCTAATTGAAGTTTGGAAAACTTTAACTGTAATCAATCAAAATCTGTAAAAGGTAGTGTAAATGCACTTTTATAAACATGTTTTCAATAAATCTCAGTAAACCTATAATTTCTGTTTTCTAAAATATTTGAGACGATAGAATAATATCAATGCTTTTTTTTCTTCTTCAAGGTTGCCATGCAATCCTTGTACCCAAACCATGATAAGACACATCACAATAAAGTAAAAAAATGTTTCCAGTTTCACTTGTGAACATAGATACAAAAATTGAACAATGAATTGAATCTGTTATGAATTTGTTTATTACTTGCAATGATGGCTTGGCATTAGGAAATGTACTATTATGATTGTCTACCTACCAGATTAAAGGAAAAATAAAAAACAGTATGATCAAGTTCATATTGAAAAAGCATTTAGTATATTTCCACACCCATTTATGACTTAAAATTTTTACCTTCAAATAGAAATAAACTTTTAATTTTTGATAAAGGATATTGACTAGAAATCTTCAGAAAATATCATATTTAGTGGTAAGAGAATTTCAAAATATTTCTACTAAAGCCAGGAACAAAGCAAGAATGCTCATTTTCACTTCACTGCTCACCTCTGTTTTGGATATTCTAGCCAACACTTTATTTATTTATTTATTTTTGCAGTTTTGACAATTTGTTAGCATTAAAGTATATACTATGCTTACATTTTATGTGGATGTATGCTTACGAGTAAAATATATGTATACATATTCAATGTATTAAATACATTTTACTTAGCTCTAAAACCCCTGCACTAGCCAGTTCTTTAAAATCAACAAGTAAAAGGCATAAATTCTGGAAACAGACAAAAATGTCATTTTTGAAGATTTTATGATTATCTATCAAGGAAACTGAGAAAAATCAACTGAAATATGTTATATCATAAAATATATGAAGCACCTTCCTTATACAGAAATCAACAGCACTTCTATATGACAGCTATATCAATGAGAAAATTCAGTAAATGAGAAAAGATATTCCCTTCACAGTGATCTCTAAATGTTAAAATATCTAAAGATAAATATTCAAGGATACATGCAAAATCTATATGAAAGTAACTATAAAAATGAAGAACACAAAAGACCCAAATTCTCTTGAAAGTCACATCTTCTCAATAGGGAGATCTAATACAGTGATGATATACCCTAACATTTAAAATAAATGCAAGCATTATCAAAACTTCAGCAGGGTTCCTTGACAAGAAGATGATAAAATTCCATTGGAAAAAAAAGTTGTGGGAAATAACTGCAAAGAAAATTTTAAAATAACAAGAAGGAAACTGTCAATGTACTCTATCAAATAGAAAAACACTTTATAAGTAGCTAGTAAACAGTATGCTATCAACCAGGAATATACAAATAGATTAATCAAAATGAGTTTCAGAAAAACATAACAAAATCACTTACAAAGGTGGCATTTAAAAGCACTGAGGAAAGTTTGTCTTTTTCGAGAATGCTATCAGGGCATTTAGCTCTGCCTTTTAAGAAAGATGAAATCGAATACTACCTCATGTTAATCACCAAGTAAATTTCAAAGAAAACAAAAAGCTAAGTGAAAAAAATAAAAGCATTTAACATATCAATCCATATTCTAATATAAACAGATGGGTTTGAAAGCAAGACAAAATTCACCAAAGTCCCAAAGAAAACAGATTTGTGACATGTGACTACATACAAAACACCATTGACAAGATACCTTAAATTTAAAGATGAATCCACAGACTCAAAATAGTTGAGTGATATTCACAATACATAAAATCCAACAAAGCAATAAGAAAAAGACCATAAATAGGAAGGTGCACAAAGGCATGCATAATAAAATGGGCATGCATGATGAATAGAATATGGAATAAGTAGAAATGTAAATTGCCATTAAAATGAAAGGATATTAAACACTGATCAGAAAAATACCAATGAAAAGGAAAATTAAATGCAAAAAAAATTAAAAAGCTTAAGAAGAACCAGTCTTATTAAGAATTCAGGGAATTGGAACTCATCTATAATCTTGGGGATACAAACTTTTGCTTCTAGGAAGCAATTTGGCTATATCTAAGATGGAAAATGGAAAACCTTTCTGTATAGCTTTGATGCTAGGATTTATGCATTTACACAAAGGAATGCTTATAAAGATATTATCACAGCATTTTAACAACATTGAAGTTCAACATTTGGAGAATGGCTTAATGAGTTATTATCACTGGACATGAGGAAGACTGGATGAAGATGAGCACATCCACCCCAGATCCCAACAAATGATAGGAAACTTTTTTTTTTAAAGAAAATACATGTGTAACCGTCTGGAAAATGAGAATGTTCTCGTTGAACCAAAAATTTTGAAGAATTGTTGAACTATATCATTACATGAGAAAAACAACTTACTTTTAAAAAATGCAATATCCCATTTATTTAAGGGAAAGCTGTACGTGGGTGTATTACACTGATACATCTGACATAAAAATTGTGTGGAAGGATAGACAGCAAATTATTAATAGTGGTTGCTCCAAGGGAAGGAATTGAATGAGGATATGAGATGATAAAGGAAGACTTACTTTAAAAAATAATAAGGACGAAAATGAGAAGATAAGCAGGTAAAAGTGCAGAATCTTTGCTTACTTCACTTTCTTGCCTGGTTTCTTACACCTCCCAGTTCTTTCCTGAAATCCTTGGGAAACCAAGATGAAGCTGGGGAGAGCCCAGGGAGGCCACTATACCAGCATCCTGCCCTGAAGAGGTGCATCTTCGACAGGCTGCTTTTCTCTTTGTACAAGTATTTCCAACTCCTCCACCAACTACTTTAGGCTTCAACGCTCAACTCCCCAATCTATTTTCTCACATAGATCTGTCCATGGTTTGGCATTTCCAATTGTCTTTTGACTACTTTCATTTATTCAAGCATTTCCAACCTTGGGCCTTTTCCATGGTCTATGTTCATTAGCTATAGGGAATAAAAGATTGCAACATTAAAAGTGAGGATGGGAATTCTGTTTTTTTCTAATTGTATTTGAAAATACTCCCACATGGAAATGAAGAAACTTTTTGGTTCCTGATATTCAGATTTAAATAGCATATATATTCCCCTCAAATGACTTTATTTGAGTGTTTCTCGGGAATTTTGATCTTTTGCTGTTTTCTGGAATGTGTGTTTCACCAAAATAAATTGTGTGGGAGAGCACCAGTTTGGTTTTCTAAGCAGTAAACAGATTTTACAGTGGGATGGACTATTGAGAAATTGGGTCATAAGATTCTTGTCTGTTGTTAATAGGACAAGATAGAAATTTGCAGGAAAACACAGTAGAATAATATGGGTAGGAAAAACTTTAAAAAAATAGTATGCCCTTCCAATCCATTGAATCCTAGGTACTGAGGACATTCCTACCTTTGAAGCTCACCATCCAGTACAGCTGTAGTGGCAATAATCATTGTTATTTGTCACCTTTATTTATTCTGTCCTCTCATGCACAATGTTTTTTCTATGTCCAGATATTAATTATGTAGTGCTTTTTCTTTCTTCCTTCTCCTTCAGGCAAAAATAGACCTCTTGTTGGTTGGAGATGACACTGTTTATCACCTGGCTGATGCTCTACAGAAGCTTTTTGCAAATACAGCAGAAGTCACCATCACCATTAGTGATGTGCAGAAGGCAGCCACACTTTTAGACCATTGCACATTTGACATGGTGTTCCTGAAGACAACTTCCTTCCTAAGTGTGGAGGAGCTAGAAGCTGTCAGGTCAATTAGGTAAACTTTCAAAACCTTGACTTTATATCTTTAGACTGGTGTTTTAAAAACAGGTTTCTATAAAAATTCTTAAAAGATGATATATTTCTACTTTAATTTTTAAAATGAAGCATATCTTCATGGTTCAACTCTGTACATGTTGCTATTTTTATTGCCAGTGTGACATATTATTGTAAGAATTATTTTAACTTGAGAATAGGTATGAGTAAGAATTAATTGGTCCCAGAAATTTACTTGGTTTATAATGTTTACATTATTCCCATAGATATGCCTTATAAATAACAGCATCATTAAAATGACACATCTTTCCAGAATTCATTAATTATACAGCAGATATTAAAGCAAGTGAGCACTTTCAGCTCTGCCATGTTGGTTGTGGACTGAAACTGTCCCTTGGAGCCTTGAGGTTCTCTTTTGTCCATCTAGCCCAGAGACTAGTACCTCCAATATTTCTGTTTCATCATGGAAGTCCACAGAAGGTCTTCTTCTAAAGAGCATTGGACTCTCAAGAACTGGAGTCCAGTTCTTTCTGACTACATAGAATGTTAAGCCACTTGGAATGTGTTTAAATAGGGTTAGGACAGAACAAATTTGTTGTGTTTCCATAAAAACACATGATAGAGAAAGTAGAACTGTAGGTAACACTGGAGTGTTTGAGAGCTTGTCAAAATTATAATATAGGTCTCAGAAAATTCAGAGTCAATATTGTGATCACTGAAGGAGAAGGGTTGGAATGGAAAGCCCCAGCCATTGAGTCCTTTCTTAGGGAGAGACAGATAGACACTATTTCTGGGGTTTCTTAGAACCACTAGTCTTCATTTCTTTCAGCTTTCTACTGTGAATCTAAATTCTGGACAAACCGGCACACCTCAAAAGTAGATTTCACTTCCCAAACACATTATGAAGAGCCCCCTTCCAGAGCATGTGCCTATTTTATCACAGCCTTTTGAAAAACAAACAAACAAAGTCACATGAACTAAAAGGTTAAAAAAAATCTGCCATAGATGGAGTTCTCCCTGGTTGGGGACTTTTCATGATATCTCATGCATTTAGTATTTTTATTTTATAGCAGTTCTGTGATGTGAGCAGAGCAGGAATTCATTATCCCTACTTTTGACCGATAAGAAAATAGAGAATGAAATGACCTGCCTAAGGGCACATGTCTTGTTTTCCCAAAACTTAAGACTACTTGCTTCAGGTTCTTTATAAAAGTATGTAATTATTTGACTTTTGTATTGAAGCCACTTCTTTTATACCTCTGAGATTCAGCATATGCAAAACTTGGTATAAATCAAACACATGTGATTTTTGGAAAACTATATGGCTGATCTCTTCCCTTGTTTCAGGTGTGACATCCTATCTGTCTCTCTGAATGGAGTAAAGCTTTGTATTTGCTCATTATTGATGTTTAGAACAGGGTAAAAATAAAGTTTTATTTAATAATAAATTTGATATTTAATCACAGTCATTAAAACCTAGGAGATTCAAGGACAGATTTTCCTGTCTGATACTTATATCTGCAGATTCTACCTCCTATGGCTTTCATTACTTTAAATGACAGCTTAAGATTTTTTTTTTTTTTTTTTTTTTGTGTGTGTGTGTGTGTAAATGCCTGTGTGGTGCCAAAGTTCAAACCCAGGGCTTCAGGCGCACCAGGCAAGTGCTCTACCACTGAGCTACACCCCAAGTCTGTAGCTTATTTCATAGTAGACAAAAGAAGACACATGAAGGCACTAAGTTACGGATATGCATATGGTAGGTCTTTCATTTTGCTGTAAAAGTATGTGTCTAAAATGAAAAAAGGATCATTTGTGGAATACACCAATTTGTTTTCCTTGTCTCTTGTTGCTCTATTCTCAGTTCCCAGGGTAGATCTTGACTATTAGCCAGCATTATCTCCCTTGCTGTAGGTATAAGTGAATGACTGAACAGATGAGGTAAATGCCATTCTGGAGACAAAAAATGAATTCTAGCTTTTGTATTCCTCTTTGAAAAGGGTCTGTTTTCTTTGAGGAAACTGCTATTATGTTGCTGGCCTCAGCAGATAGGAATGGCTCTGAAATTCCCTTCCCTGCCCTGAGAACTATTATGAGTTCATTATTTACAAATTCTTAAATTATTTATTATTGTGGAGAAAGTTTACAGTTTTTCAACCTGTAGTTTTTCATAGGGCAATGAGTCTTATAAACATACTGACTCTTTTATAAGACATTTAAAATTTATCTTTTTTAAAGCATAATGTCTTTTGAGCTTTGACTAATATTTAATGACTAACCCAAAATGAAGAGTTTGGATTAGCTTTCCTTCTGCTAAATTGTGGATTTCCCCCTTAGATATTTATTGTTTTTTGTAGTATTTCAAAATCTGGATAGGTCCAGGAAAATGTACAATTATTTATTTCCCTTACTTTTCTTTCTTGGCCACATTGTATTTCCTAGCAGCAAATAAGGAATTTACTGTGGACTAGAAGTGTGCATGTTTATTTGTAGTATTTGAGCACATGATCACAAACCTATGTATCTATGAAGCATATGGATTTTTATTGAAATAAGGATGATGTTTAGCCTGTGAGTTATAATATTAGGGTTATTTTAGAATAAAATTAAAGAAGTCTCCTTAAAGGATTTTTAAACTGATTTTTAGAAAAGAACTGTCTTTTGAGCTTGTTGTCAATCATTAATTAATTTTAATCATTCATAAAAATATTGGTACTTTATTTCAAGCAGTAGACACATCTGCATTATGGGTCGGCATTCCTAATAGTACTCCTTAATTGTTTTCATTTTATGAATGTGTTTAAAGAACATATTTTTATTGAGCCAGATGAACTCGGACACTATCCAGTGGTAAAATATTTTAAGATAATCTAGGATTCATAGGCTTAGCTCCAGAATCCCACAATATTTCACTGTTGGCTTAAGTCGGGGTCAAAATTAAGCTATACTCAAAGAGCAGATACATGATAATTCAGATACATCTTGATCTTCTAAAAGCAGGAACAGAAAATTAAAATATGTTTCAAATTCATCAACAGTGTATGGATCCTTTCTAGAACTGCAGTTTTACTTTTCTTGAAATGGTTCTTATACATCTAACTTGCAAGATTTACAAAAGGGACTCTTCTGTGGAATAATGTAATGGGAGCAGGGCACACTGACCTTCATTATTGGCCAGAATAACGTTGTTAAAATACTACATTTTATCTCAGGTAGAAAGTGAGCTCAGTGTTCTCATATTCACAGTAAAAGTTTTAACTTTCTTACTGAAAATGGTTGTTTTAATTAAGTGGTTAAAAAAAAAACTATTTGTTATAAGCCTCAAATAGGCCATGCCAGATTAGTTTGGCTGCATGTGGTCCATGGACAACATAAGGAATAATTGTACTCAAGAGGCTACAACCCAAATGTGACACTAGCTTTGGTTCCTTGAAGTCCTTCTGGCCCTGAACAAAGCTTCATAGGGACTTACAATACTGTTTGGCATTGGGCATAGTGGTACACACCTGTAATCCCAGCAACTTGGGATGCTAAGGCAGGAAGGTAGCAAGTTCGAGGCCAGCCTCAGCAGATTCTAACTCAAAAAATAAAAAGGGGTGGTAGAATATAGCTCAGGTTTAGGTATTTAAAAATAAAAAAGATTGTTTTGGTTTTCTTAGATGGTAGATTTCAGAGGTCAGGACTCTCCTAAACTCAGCTCAAAACACTTTTATATAATCTTTCTATTTAGTAGTACTGTACCAGGTGCCAGACCTGGGAGTGGGCCAAGACTGAGAATAAGCATGCTGCATTTTGAGCTGATGTCTGGCCTGAGTTCCATAGAGTACTGGAGGCTGACAAAGGAATGGCGAGCAGAATGTCCGTCCAGTCTCATATCTAAACACTAGAGGTAGATCCTGGGTAGCACCTCAGGAATCATCATAATATTTGAACAGTGTAATATGTGAAACACAAGGACAAATGAATTGTCCCAAATGACTTGCAAATTTTTAAAACACAAGACTCTTTTAATTGAAAAACACACAGGATGTCTCAGCCTCAAATTGGATTTTGGAATGTGGAAGAAGTGATTTTGGTTGGGATGGATAAAAGAGTTTTGTTTTTGTGTTGCTTAGTGCTGTTTCAAGGAACATTCATTCCTTAGAAAGAGGACATTTTCTTGGTGATCCTGGAAGCCAGAAACTCTTTTTTAGCTTATTGATTTGTGCAGACGAGCTGAGCTTAGCACCAGAGTGTTGGATTCTGGGAACTCTATTGATTGCGTGAGTCCCTGTACAGCTCTACAGTTAGGGTTTCACTAGTAGCTTGAGTGTTTGGGTTGGTCATTGATTCTGAGATAATGACAAAAATTCAGGAATCCCCACTGATGTAAAGCTTGTAAGTCATCATATATATAAATATATATACAAATCTAACATTCTATGTCAAAATAATCAATTGGTATGATTTTACAAAAATGAAAATAGAGTGATTTCTAAAAGTAAATCTATTTTGTTCAGTTCTCTAGTTTGAGTATTTTGACTTGTAGTTTACTTTTGATGAATCTCTGAAGTATCTTTTATTTCAACTGAACCATCCAATAATTTTTTCTTCTGTTCAGTCCATTTTCCTTTTCTCCTCTTTCCTCATCCTGTTGTCTGTATTTCTATAACTCTACATACTCTACCCTTGCTCATCACTTAAAAATAACATATAAAATACTTTTACATCAAGGTGGGCATCATTCTGTACTCCCAGTGCCTCCAGGCCGCCATGCTCTCCATCCACGTCAGTAGAGTGATGTGCTTTTCTTACCTCCACCTTCAGATGGCCAGTTCATTCCTAGCCTCCCCTTGCACATGCCTATTTCCTCATGAAAGCCGTGTTTCCTTTCCTTTCCTGTCTTCTCTTCCAGTCCCAGCTCCTCAGAGTTCTAATAGACCTCAGTTGGGTGACACATTTTTAGCCAAGTCCTGCTTGTCTGGAGTCATTGATATAGCAAATATTCTGAGTGACTTATTTTTACAGAAGGTTCTCAGATGTGTCTGCTTTCTCCACCATTAGCTCTTGCCTGGGCCATTGCAGTGTGGTCTCTTCACACTCTGTGTGGACCTGTCCACCCATCTCAGCATAGTCAGAGTGATCTTTCTAACATGAAAATAGAATCACATCACTCTCAAGTTCGATAGCCTCTCATTTCCCATTTTCATAAAACAGCAAATCTTTTCTTTGGCCTCAAACCATCCCACCCAGCCTTCCCTGCCTCTCTGGTCTCATCTCATGCTTCTCTCCCTTAGTGCTCCATGCTTCGGTCATCCTGGACTGCCTTCACTTTCTCCAACTACCCTGACATTTACCTTCCCAAGGCCTGTGCCCATGCTGTTGCCTTTGCCCAGAGTATTCTCTGATTCTCTTTTTCTTTCCTCCCTCCCTTCTCCCCCACCTTTTGTGTGATTGACTCCTAGCCAGCTGAAGAAGCCTGTCTGCCTGGAGGCCTCCCCAAAGGCTGCAGGGCTCCCAAGGACCCTGAGGCCTGGATTCACTGCACTGGACACAGTTTTGTCCGTTTAATTATCCTCCATGATTTGTTAAACATCTGCCCTCCCGTGAGAGCAGGGCTCTTGTCTGTTTACCCCTGTATACCACAGAGCTGACACTGGAGTCTTGTACATAGTAGGTTCTCGATATACATGATGTAGATATGTAAATCATTCACACTCAGCTCTCCATGTCTGCACATTCTTCATCCTTAGATTCAACCAACTGGGGATTGAAAATAATTTTTAAAATTGCATCTTTACTGAACATGTATAGACTTTTTTTCTTATCATTATTCAAAGTTGTTCTAAAGATAACAACTATTTACATAGAATTTACATTATATTAGGTATTATAATTTATCTAGAAATAATTTAAAGTATACAAGAGGATGTGTGTGGGTTGAATGCAAATACTATCCTATTTATATAAGAGACTTGAGCATCCAAGGATTTTGGTATCCCCATAGTTTCCTGGAACCAATCCCCCATGGATACCTAGGGTTCAAATTTCTAACAGAATAATATATATTTCTAACAGAAAACATATATGTTTTCAAATAAACTAACAATATTATGTAGTGGGGTTTCTTCCAATTCTGGATTTAATGAATAAATTATAAGCATGTATAACCACATACTGATAAATGATGTTTTTAGTTATTTAAGAATAGGTTGTTTGGTGTCTCATGCCTGTTATTCCAGCAACTCAGGAGGCTGAGGCAAAAGGATTACAAATTTGAAACCAGCCTAGGAACTTAGGCCATCAACAACTTAGCAAGACACTATCTCAAAAAATAAACAGGTGGGCTGGGGTTGTGGCTCTGTGATAGAGTGCTCACCTGGCACATGTGAGGCACTGGGTTCGAGCCTCAGCATCACATAAAAATAAATAAATTAATTAAAGGTATTGTGTCCACCTACAGCCAAAAATATTTAAAAAATAAAAATAGTTGGTTGGTGATATAGTTCAGTGGTAAAGTGCCCCTGTGTTTAGTCCTTGTCTCAAAAAAAAAAAAAAAAGCTTGTTTATTTCACTCAATTGAAAGTTTGACTGAAAATAACATTGCCCATGGAAAAAATATTTCATTTCAGTTAATGCTAAGGTTTAGCCAGCTTATGGACTACTGAGTATAGTTAACTATAATGGCAAAAAATTTAAAAGTTTTATTTTGAAAAATTTTAGGCATATAAAAGTAGACAAAAAAGTATAATGAACTTCCACATGCCCATAATGCAGCTTGACATTATCAACATCTGGACAAATCTGTTTCGTCTCTTTTTCCAAGCTATCCTGCCTCTGGTGGTTTGTTTTAAAATCTGGCATTGTTTTATTTTATCCATAAATTAATATACAGCTAAGATAGGGACTCAGAAATAACCATAATACCAATATTTACCTGAAAATTAATAATAATTCCTTTAATGTTGTAAAAATATCTAATCAGTGTTCAATTTTTCCTGCTTATCTTACAATTTTTTTAAAAAAAGTGTGTTTACAAATAAAGATTCAACGTTCTCTTCCATGTTTTTTTAAATTTTGTCATATATATATATATAATTATAAAACCTAAAGAACATCACATATATACCTATATTTAGAAGGGGTCATAAGTCTTATAAAATTTCCTACATTCTGTATTTTACTGGTCCCATCCCTATGACATTGTTTAAAATGTTCATCTTTCCCCTAATGTTTTATAAATTAATGAGCAATTTAAATATTTGGGTGAGTTTTAAATTCCCTTTTTTTTCTTTTTTTGGGCGGGCCAGGGATTGAACCCAGGGATGCTTAAGCACTGAGCCATATCCCAGACTGTTCTTATTTTGAGACAGGGTTTCACTAAGTTGCACAGGGCCTCACTAAATTGTTGAGACTGGCTTTGAACTTCTAATCCTGCCTCATCCTCCTGAGCTGTTGTAGGTGTTTTTAATTGTTGTAGTTTTGTTTTGTTTTTAAAGAAAAAGTAGTACATCTTTCACTTCACTGACTAAAGATACCACTTTTGTTAATTTTTTCATATTAATGCCATCATTTTAAGTTCTAAAGAAATAACAAAAATCACTCTAGCTTGGTTTGTAGTAAGTTTAGCTTTTGAATTCCAAAGTTGTGAATGATGATTTTGCTTCATTATAACATTTTATTTCCCTCTCAGATTTGGCAAGAAGAAAAATACACATTGGTTGTTTGTTTTTATAGTCCCTGAAAATTTTAAAGGTATGTGCCTGCTGGATATAGCATTTGTTTTTTCTTCAAACAGAAATCATAAGGTCAATATTTAATACAAAGTTCTTAGATTGTATTTCAGGGTATGGAGCTGATATTACTTTAACAGAACCACTGACAATGGAAAAAATGAGTCTTGTGGTAAAATATTGGAAAACGTATTTCTCAGATACAGGTGAGTGAAAAATAAATATCCAAAGGTTTGAAAAATTCTCATTAAAATTCTATGAAACCATGCCTATACATTTTTATATTGGTCCCCACTTGTACTCACATCTTATTTACTGAGGATTAACTATTTGCTACCTTCTCTAACAAACATGTAGTCTTTGTTTAATCATGGTCAGAAGAAAATAAAGTATAAATAAAGAGAAAACTTTGTTTAAACCTAAGAGAAAAAGACTTACATCTTAGAAGCTTAAAATGTGTTGCATAATACAGTGTTGTTTGTGGTAGACTCAGGTGTTTTTGTTGTTGTTGTTGTTGTTTTGTTTTTTGGTAAAAAGATCATGACTAATTTTTTTTATAGCATAGCTACCATACTTTCTTAGTCATTAAGATGGAGTCAATCATGCTGCGTCATTCTATGAATGTCTAAAATTCAGAGGCACTAGCCATGAATTGAATACTACTTTATTAATAATAAAATAAATTATTCTGTCTCTTTAATAGGATGGTTATATTTCTCTTCTAAATCTCTAGACACAGAGAATTAGTGTCAATGCTTCAGTTAGACCTTACATTTCTAATCTCTTTATCTGTTGTATTATTTGTATTGCTAGAATCTAAACACAAACTAATTAAATTGGCTTTACTTGTAAAAGGACAAGCTCCAGGTTCTGAAATCCTGTTCTACTGGAATTAATGTTGGTCAGTGACTATTGTTTGATTGTTGCAGGCCTAGGACAATAGCTGATAACTCTTCTAGAATTAAGATGATATCAATGGGGAGATGTGGGTGAAGAGGTACAAAGTTTCAGCTATGTAACAAACAGCTTGGTGACTGTAGTTAACAATACTGTACTATATACTTACCTTAAGTGTTCCCATGACATACACAGAAAAGAAAAAATAAATATTTGAGGTAGAAGATACGTTAATTAATTTGATTGTGGTGATTATTGCACAGTATATATCAACTCTAATTGTACATCCTAAACACATACAATTTAGGATTGTCAGTCATACCTCAATAAAGCTAGAAAATTTTTAAATTAAGATAATATTTTTCTTAAAATATGCCTTAGGATACTTTCAGAATTATCCTAAGGCATATTCCTATGTTCATATTCCAGAAGATACAGCGTTCAGTACAGCCTGACTTTTTTAAATCTTATTTTAAAATATTTAGATTAGTGAGTCTGCCTTGTGATACGCCCATGGCTCCCAGCCCCTGCAGCGTCAGAGTTCTTCCTGGAAATGACTGTGGTGGCCAAGGTCCTTTTGGCAATTTGTTCTTAGCTAGTCCTCAGTAGAAACAGAGCAGCTGCTCATCACCTGTCCAAAAACCTTCTATTGGTCACGACCACGCCCGCTTCCAGTTGCCTCATCTTTGTTCCAAGGATGAGCAGCTGCAAAAAAAAAAAAAAAAAAAAAAAAAATTAAAAACAAGAAAGAAAGAAAAGAAAAAAATTTTCAGAGCCATATTTTGACAATGCAGCTGCTTATTGAAGACTCATACATATTTTCTCTCTTGACATTTACCTATAAATAGGAATTTGATAAATAAATTCAGTGGAATGTGTTTTAAGCACACCTGTCACTTGGTTGAAAAAGAGGATATTCTGGTGTAAATAGTATTTTAATTTTGCTTTCTAACTTGGGTCATTTTGTGCTTCACAGACTGAAATCTAAAAATCCCTTAGAATTAAAATGGTCCTCTTTCTTTCAGATAAGAATGAAAATGCTATAAGGGCTGAAGAACATGAATTACCCCTACAGAGTACCTTCAGTGAACACCTAGGGTATTTTTCCACTGATCTATTCACTTGGTTAGTGGATTTTTTTAATATTAGCAATTTTTACTGTGATCATTAAAAAAAAATGTTGGTTATGGGAAAATAGCTGAAGTGCTGTGGATGATGCAATAGAAAAAGCTCTTTTGTGGAAGAGGGGTGTGATGTTTTCTGTATTGCAGAAACCTGAGTGGGAACTGTGGGTACTCATTACAAAAATATCTCAATATAAGAAGGTCTTCCATTAACAGTTGTAGTTGACCACAGGGAAACAGGTCAAATTGTAAGGTAGCAGGTTCCCCAGGGAAATGTATCAGTGTTTGAGTCTGGGTTATTAATAAAGTTACATAATGGAAGTGATATTCAAACTTTTAAAAAGCAGTAGAATTCTTTCTTCAAAGAAAAACTTGGAACGCTAATAATTAAACAGAAAAAGCAGGCTTACCTGTTATCCCCCTCCCACTCAACTTTCTCCTTGTTGTCTTTTTTGAACTCATTGCTGCAGTTACTGAAAACCCTCCTCAAAAAAACCTTAAGAGATTCTTCCACAGACTTCATGTAGCTTGCCCTTGATACACAGGGCAAGTTATGGAGTGTCTTTCTCTCAGTGTTGTCTGTCATCCTCAGAGCTGTCTGTCTTTTTTAAAACTGGAAGTTAAATCTGCATTGAACAGGCAGTTGAAGTGCAGGTCAGATCCTTCCAATGTTAGCATTGTATTCTTATAAAGATTAAGTTTTTCTGAAGTTCTTTCTCTACTTTGAGCTAATTTCCACAGAGGGTTTAAATAGAGCCTAGGGCTACAAAGTGGATGTAAGTGCCTAGGCTGTGAGTACTAAGTTGAGAATTTAGTCAGTCCCATCTAGAATTTGTAGAATGTGGCCATCTGCTATTTTGAACAAGGAAGGGACTTGGCAACCAGTTAAGTGTGGTTAAACCAAAGATGAGCTCACTTAAGTAGTACAGAGATAGCAACAGCTTCTTTAATCTTATTTAGCATCTTAACCTCAAAGAGCTTTACTGTACCTGGGAGGTGATCCCATATCTCAGATATGAGGTTGGGAAGGGTATTGGTAGGTTTCCTGATTTTCGTATATTACTTGCAAGAGTTTTTCATCTCTACTCATCTTGAATGTTTGTCTCTTCTCAGAATCTTATAACTATAAATAAGAGTAAATGTGCAAATCAAGTTTTATTCTTTTAGATAAAGGAAATGGGATTAGTTTGCATGATTTTTAGGTTGATTTAAAACAAAAATATCAATTGAAAAGCCTGAAGAAGTTCCTGAAAAATAGAAGAGCCAGAAAATGTCCACTAAACAATCAATTTTGGAATAGAAAGAACCTGCCCTCTGCTGATCAAGTTGAAAAGGATATTTCTTGGCTGGTACTGTTTATTCTGAAGAGTAGATACAATCATGCTCCTTTCCTTACAATGGGGCTATGTCCCAATAAAAACTTAAATTATAAGTTGAAATTACCATAAGTCAAAAATGCATCAAATCTCCCTAACCTTGTGAATAGCATAGCTTAGTCTAGCCTACCTTAAACATGCTCAGAACACCTATCTTAGCTTATAATTGGCCAAGGTCATCTAACACAAAGCCTGTTTTGTAATACATTACATAAGCATTGAATATGTCTTGTAATTTACTGAATACTGTGCTGAAAGTAGAAAAGAGAAAGGTGGTGTTGGTGTATATTCACACCATGGTGAAGTGAAAAAATTATAAGCCAAACAAAGGTTGGTTGGGGGACTGTCTATCACAATCAATGAAATCAGAACATTTTAACCCTGCTTTTATCTATTATACTTTATCAGTATATTTTAGAATTTTGAGCATTGAACTTACAATGATTTTAATACAGTCTTTTGAAATTTTGAGATAAAATGTTCTGCACAAAATGCATAAGGTAAAGTGCTTCAGTATTTATTGTTCCTTTGTAGGAAGCGAGACATTTATTGTTGTTATCCTTTGTATGAAGCAAGAGACTTAGGAAGCATTATTTGATTAAGTGTGTTGTGCTTATTGTTCAATATTGCCTGAGAATTTTTTTCTTTAATATGTGGTATCATTTTATCTTGTTTCTAGCGCTGAATCTGTAAGAAATGATATTGGACTTGAACTAAAGACTCCATTGCCAGATTTTGAGAAAAGCAAAAAGATTTCCTTTCTTCATTCAAGCAAAGAAAAGCTAAGAAGGTGAATATTGATAAGGCCCTTTTTTAGCCTTACTTCTTTAAAGGGAGAAATTTAATGAATTTCATAGTTTTCTTGTAATATTGTTAAGAAATTCAATGAAACATAAATGTGGCAACTCAATAGATGCCACTCACTCTCTCAGTCATTCAACAAATATCTGTGAGTACATACTATATGTAGAGATGAGTAGAGAATGAGTAGAGATCTGAGATTAAAAAAAAATAAATCCCTGACTTCCAAGAAGGCTTCAGTTCAGAGCTTAAGCAGACTTCTAAATAAGTTGTTAAGTAAAAAATATGTTTCAATAGATGTCATGATAGAGAACAAAGTAAGCACACTAAGAAAGTTATTGAAAAATGAGGGAGTATGGAAGGCTTTCTTGAGAAGGTTATAGGCAAATTGAGCTTTCAACAAAAAGTCACTATTCAATTGGTTTAGGAGTCAGGGAGAGATCTATTTTTATTGGCGCATTGTAATTATACATAATAATGAGATTCGTTGTGCCATATTTGTACATGCACAAAAAATAATTTGATCAGTCTCATCCCCCAGTGCCCTCCCTTTCTTTCCCCTGGATGGATGTTTCATATGAAGGAAAGAGCAGGTACAGAGGCTGGCAGCACCACTGAGTCCACTGAATTTATAGAACTGTAAATACTTCTATGAAGTTGGCTGTCAGGACTCAAGTGGGAAAAGGGAAGAGATGAGTCATAGAGGGTAAGGGTTGGGAATGTCATGCTGCAGAATTATAATTGCAACCTGGATTATTGGGGAATCACTAGAGAAATTTATCAAAGGGTGATAGTTTAGGATTGATGCCTTAGAATGAATACTCTCACAGGACATTAGAGAGGGAATTGAGTCTGGAGTCCAGGAGTAGTTAGAAATTTTGAGATCCTAAGCAATAGTGTTAGAAATGGGTGGGAGAGGAATAAGCCAATTCTAAATTAAGAAAGTGAAATCAGCATGAACATGACTGAAGGGAGACTCAAGTGTCACTCCCAAGTAGATGTGGACTAGGAGTTACAGTAAAATGGAAGTCTGGGGCTGGGGTTGTGGCTAAGTGGTAGAGCACTTGCCTAGCATGTACGAAGCACTGGGTTCAATTCTCTGGGTTTAATTCTCAGCACCACATTACATAAATAAATAAAATAAAGATATTGGGTCCAAATACAATTTAAAAATATTTTTAAAAATGGTAGTCTGAAGAGTATAAAGTGCACATTTTAATTTTTGCTCTTGTTGAGTTTGAACACCTCCAGATTTAAATAAAGAATAGGCCCTTTGATTCTTAAGGAAGGTCTAGGCTGGAAAAGCAGACTTAGAGGTGTCAGAGAACAGCATTTATTTGAAGCAGTGAGTATAGGGATGGCTACAGGAGGACTGTGAAAAGCATGGGGGAAAAGATAGAAATGGAGAAGAGGACCTTGAGGAAATCTTGATATTTAAGTTATAGGCAGCAGAGAGTGAATGAGGAAAAAGAAGGGTTAGGAAGGAGATAAGGCCAAGAGGGAGGGAGCAGTCAGGAGGAGGCCAGGGGAGAAGCATTTTCCAAGGGAGTGGGTGTTAGGAGCATCACAAGGCAGATAGAGCAGGAAGGGAAGGGATGATCCTGTCACTGACCGTTGGTATTTTTTTTCTTTTGGTGCTGTGGATGGAACCCAGGGTCTCACATGTGTCGGGCCAGTGCCCTTCCAGTGAGTTATATTCCCAGCCCTGATTACTTGTATTTAGCAAAGCTTAAACATCATTGGTCTTGTTAAAAATAATTTCACCAGCATGGTGTTAGGGAAGAAACACCACTCCGGAAAGATGAGAAGTGAAAGGTGGAAACATAGATGAAAGGAAGGAAAAAAATGAATCTATGAGGGAACTTAGGGTAAAGTGAGAGGTTTTTATAAGTCCAGGCCAGTCTTCAGTATGGTTATGTGTATATTACACACAAAGACAGCTTGAAGGGAGAGAGAAAGAGAAGGTCTTGAAGATACTCATGTTCTGATAATCTGTGGCTGCATTAAAAGTTAAGTCAAAATGTACTGACACCATTCATTTTAACCTATCTTTTGGTTTTGTGGGTCAGCATTTGAGCAGGGCCCAGTCAGGCAATTCTGTCTCTGTAACATTAACTGAGGTCATTTGGTAAGTTTCTGGCTTTGAATGGTCCAGTTATGAGTATCCAATGCCATCAATGCAGAGCTAGATGGAAGACTGAACTCAGTTGGGGCCTCTCCGCATGGTAGTTCCAGGGTTGTCAGCCTTCTGACCTGGCAGCTCAGGGTTCTTGGAGATAACATTCTAAGAGATGGAAAGTGGAAGCTGCCACTCTTTTAAGGCCTGGTCCCCCCAAATGGGCCCAAAGCCACTTCTTCCATATGCTATTCATCCAGCAGTCACAGAGCCCACGCACGTCTAAGGGGAGGAGATATAGACCCAACCTCTTAGTGGGAAGGATGTCAAAGAGTTTACTCCACCACTGTTGGTAAAGGGGGAGGGTTGTTGGTGATGGGTTTAGTGTCCCTAATATGACAGAAGGCTATGGAATCCAGAAACGGACAGAAGAACACCTCTTCCACTGAAAATGGAGATGTGGGTACAGATGAGGTTTTTGATGGGACCATACTGTAGGAAGAGATGGACCAAGTTCTATGCTGAATGGCCCCTACTGTCTGGAAAAGATCAGTAGGAAGATGTGGGGTTTGAGGCTTAATGAGATGGGATGGCAGATAGACTAGTCTGGTCCCTAAGGGCTTCAGTCACATATCTTGCTTAGATATCACGGATCTGCAGCAAAAGAGGAAAATATAATACAATTAGTATTTTAAAGTTGCCTAAATAAAATTTATGTCATAAGATTATATTCTTCCTAATTTATTTGATATTAAAATGGTGGTATTAGTAGATGGTTATAATGAAGTGATATTAGGAGAGGACACTTTTTAAAACTTATATTTCTTATGCAGATCTAATGCTGGGAATCTTTTACTAGTCCTTCAAAGTTTTATGTTAGTTTTATTTTTTTAATTTGATCTTCTATGAACATTAAAATCTAAGAATCACTGATCTAATAATAGATTAATGCTTTGGAGTATTTGCCTCTATGGCATTATTTGAAGGACTAAAGCTCTTTGTTTCCCATAAAGAAAAGCTGTGGCAAGCACCTCTCCTCTTTCCCTTTGGAGATTTGCTTGGCAGATAACAGAAAGTAAACAAATCATCTCTAATTTTCCCCCCCTTTCCCTGTTCTTAATCCTCTACCTATTCCTGTGAATCTTAACAGGTTGCTTCTAGTTTATTTCCCTTCCTCCTCTTCCAAATCAACTACTTTACATATGGTTTTATCTTTTTATTTAAGTTTTTAAGCACAATAGGGTAGCACATTTATTAATAATATCACGAAATAATGATTCTGGCCACTGTTTTTGAATATCTGCATTTGGGATTTTCTTTTTAAAACACTCCAACACCCCCATTGTCGTTATTAGAACAGATGAATAAACATTAGCTAACCAATTCTGACAGTCTTGGTGAAATCGCCTTTGTCATATATTCAAAAGTAGGTAAATGTGCTGTGCCGTTCTCTCCAGGGCATGTGCTTCTCCCAGGGATGCCATCATTTTTTGTGTGCGGCTGTGAGTCAGCCTTGCTGCTTTAGTCATTTTCTGGATGGCTACTTACTTAAAGTGAAAGTGAGCTTTGCCATGGCATGACACAAATCAAGGCTTTTCCAAGTCTGGTTGAGCCTTAAAATTCCAGGAAGGTAGAACAGGGAGCTCTCAGAGGGTTCCCCCATGAGCTCTTGTTTACTTGAGGCTCCTTTGTACAGAGGAGAGATCCAAGTACTTGGAGTCTGGACCAATATCCCTTTAGCCCAGATCCCTTTCAGCCTCTCGGAATCACTCCTAACTGGAGAAAAGTTAACTCAGATTGAATTGGCTTCCTTGGAAGATAACAGACAAGGCACATCCTTTGATCCATTGTCACCTATTGCTATTTCCATACAAAAAGATAAAAGGAAAGTCAAGAGTACCTGAAGTTCCTAGAGCCTGTAATTGCATTTCTTTGGGCCAATATAAACATCCTTCAAAAAATTTTAAACTTTCCCTCCCTGTATTTTTTTCCCTGTAGTTTTAAAATATTATAAAATAATTAACACACAATGAAATTAACATCAAAAATGTATGGTTTGATGAATTTTGAAAAGTTGGTTTCATATAGTCTCAATGAGGAAGTAACACAACATGCCATGCAGGGCCTTATGGGGAAGCATTGGGTTGGTCAGGAGGTAAACAAATGCATAGGCCTCTCTAAACCACAACATTTCCCTCATATTGAGATATTTCTTTGTATATTAAACATGTCTTTATTCTGATGTTTTGATATCTGGTACCTTTCTAACCATGGAGACATAGCCCCTCCCATGGTTAGCCACTTCTTAGAGATAGTAAATTACTCACCTGGGAGCTTATCTTCCATATGCAAACTAACCAGTCCAGAGTCTATGTTCCCTCCCCTCCTGTTTGGGGCCTTTACACTCCAGGCCAATATTCCTCTGCCCTCATCATCACACATCAGGTTCCATACAACTTAGGACAGCCCCTGTACCCACAGTGTACTAAAGCTATTCCAACTAGCCCATCCTAAGCTTGTTACCCTGCCTCACATAGAAACCGAAATAGAGAATCTTGCCCACATTTTCCTCTGGCCTTTTCTGGCTGAACTGTGGACTTCTCTTCTTTATGTGGCCCTACATTGCATGGAAGGCCTCCTTTTTGGGAAACTGTGAACAATAAATCAGCTTTTCAGTCGTAGCCACATTCTGATCTGTTGGCCTCACTTTACCTGAATAATGGAACCTACATTTGAAACATTTTTCTGGTCTATCCTTTCCATCCCCCCCCCCCCCAGGTGACTGCTGTTCTGATTTCTGTCACCATAGATTAGTTTTGCTTGTTCTGTAAATGGAATTGTCAATGTGTATACTTATATCTGGACTCTTTAACTTGGCAGATGTTTTGAGATTCATTAATGTGCTTATATGTATCAGTAGTTTGGTCCTTTTATTGTTTAGGAATATTCCATTATGTAAACATACCACATTTAGTTATTCATTTTTTGATTTTTATCTATTAAGAATAAAGCTTGGGCTGGGGATGTGGCTCAAGCAGTAGCGCGCTAGCCTGGCATGCCTGTGGCCCAGGTTCGAGCCTCAGCACCACATACCAACAAAGATGTTGTGTCCGCCGAAAACTGAAAAATAAATATTAAAAAATTCTCTCTCTCTCTCTCTCTCTCTCTCTCTCTCTCTCTCTCTCTCTCTCTCTCTCTCTCTCTCTCTCATTAAAAAAAAGAAGAAGAATAAAGCTACTGTGAACATTTTTTTAATGTATGTTTTTGTGAACCTAGATTTCCATTGCTCTTACCACATAGCAGTAGTAGCTTTGCATATCATAGGTTGGGTGTATGTGTGTATTTTCCTAGCAGATTTCCAAAACTGTAGCATCATTTTTGCACACCTTCCAGCAAAGTTCAAGTGCACTGGTTATTCCATATCCTCTCCCACATTTGGTTTTGTTAGTCTTTTTCATTTTAGCCATTGTAATGATTGTGGAATGTTACCTAATTGTGATTTTTTAATTTGTTTTGCTGATGATTAACAAGGTTGAGCATCTTATGACACACTTTTGGTCATTTATATATTTTCTTGTAGAAACAGTTGTTCAATTCTTTGGCTCATTTGTAAATATCTGGTTGTGTTTCTGTTGCGTTCTAAGAATTCTGTGTACATTCTGAATTCAAATCCTTTATCAGATTTGTTTGTTGAAAATATTTTCTCCCAGTCTATGGCCCATTGTTCAGTTGTGTAACAGTGAATTTTTGATGAGCAGAAGTTTTTAAAATTTTTTGATGAATTCTAATTTATTAACATTTTAAAATATGTACATTATTTTCTTTGTCTTGTAGTAGAAATCACTACTTTTATGAAGGTGCTATGGCATGTCTCTATGTTGTCTTGTAGTTTTAGCTTTTATGATGAAATATTTTGACAGAGACAATATTGAAGGTTTATTTTGTTTTGTTTCACATGGCTATTTTTAACATTTTGTTGAAAAGGCTTTTAGTTAATGGTGAATTGTTTTGGCACATTCATAAAAATCAATTACTGTATGATTATCCACACTTTCCTAGAGTCCTTATTTAATTCTACTACTTATCTGCTTTACTCCAGTATATACTGTCATGATTTATTGTAATTTTATAATGAATCTGAAAATCAAAGTCTTCCAACTTTATTTTTTATTTTCAATTGGCTTTGGATATTAAAGGTCCTTTGATTTTTCATGTAAATTTTAAAATAAGCCTATAAATTTATTTTTGTTTTAAATCCTGCCAGGATTTTGATTAGGGTTTTATTTGTCAATTGATCAGTTTGGGAAAGAATTGATATTGAGCAATGTTAATCCTTCCATCTCTCCATTTTATTTTTCCAGTCCTGGGTATTGAACCCAGAGGTGTTCTACCACTGAGCCACAACTCCAGTCCTGTTTATTTTTTGTGTTGAGACAGGGTCTTGCTAAGTTGCCCAGACTGGTCTGGAATTTGGTATTCTCCTGCCTCAGTCACCTGAATAGTTGGGATTACAGGTGTGCACCACCATGCCCAACTACTGGTCAATTTTAAAATATTACTATTTTTTAATTTAAACATGCAAGTAGATATCTTTGATTTGTTTCCAATCTTACATGGAAAGTGCCAAGTCTTTTGCCATTACAATAAGTTGTAGATTTTTGTATGTGCCTTTTATCAGCTTATAAAGCATTCTAGGTAGTCCTTTTTGAGTTTTATCATGAATGGATTTAAAATTTTGTCAGCATCTTTTTCTGTATATATTGAGATGATTACATGATTTTCATCAATGTAATGTGGCCATTACATTGATTAAAATGCTACACTCCACCTTGTCTTGATGTATTTATCTTTTTTATTTGTTTCTGTAGTGGATTTGCTATTTGTTAACAACTTTTGCATCAGTGTTTGTGAAGGATGTTGGTATGTAGTTTTCTTAAAATGCCTATCCAATTTCTCTATCAAGGAAAAGCTTACCTCATAAAATGAAAGTTTTCTTCCCTCTTTTATTATCTAAGAGTTTATGTAGCAATTGATAGAATTCAGCTGTGAGGTCATCTATGCTTATTCTTTGCCAAAAGGTTTTTAATTACAAATTCAATTTCTTTAATGGTTATAGGACTAGATTTTCTATTTTTTCCTGTGCCAGTTTGGGCTAATTTATGTCTTTCATGAAACTTTTTCTAAGTTTGTTAAACTTATTGAGCAACTATATGTTCATAATACTCTTATTATCATTTTAACTTTTATAGATCTGTGGCAATGGTTTCTTTCACTGATGGTATTGACTATCTGTGTCTTTTTTTTCCTTTAATTATAGCAAAGTTTTTTTAGCCAGTTTATTGATTTTTTTCAGAGATTATGATTTTGATTTACCAACTTTCTGTATTTTTTTTGCCCATTTTTTATATTTTGCCAATTTCTGTTCTTTTCATTTTCTTCTTTTTAATCTCTATTTTTTGTGTGTAGAAACTTAGATCATTGATTTTTAACAGTTTCTTCTTTTCTTATGCTAGCATTTACAACTAAACCGAAAGGTTTTTGTGTGTGTATGTGTGTGTGTGTGTGTGTGTGTGTGTGTGTGTGTGTGTATTGCAGTGCTAGCTACATCTCATACACTTTAGTATATTTTCACTATAATTCAGTTCAAAATGTCTTCTTATATCCCATCTGACATTCTCTTTTACAAGTGACTATTTAGAAGTGTGTAAGTTAATTTCCACATGTTTGGAAATTTTTCAGATATTGAGTTACAATTACATTGTCGTCTGAGAATATCCTCTGTAAGTTTTCATCCTTTCATAATTTTTGAGACTTTATGACCCAGACTATGTTCTCCCTTGATGAATAATCCATATGCATTTGAAAAGAATATGCATTCTGTGATTTGGAGGTGTAGTGTTTTATAAATATTAATTAGGTATAATTGGTTGATAGTGTTTTCCTTGTATTCTGTACCCTTATTCCTTTATTTCCTACCCTGAGAGTTAAAGTGATGACTATAGGTTGGTCCATTTTTCCCTTTTTCTGACATTTTTTTTCCCTCCTGACAGTTTTTGTTTCGCATGTGTATTTTGAAACTTTGTTGTTAGGTGCTTGTCTTCTTGAAGAACTGATTCATGAATCATTGGGAAATGATATCTTTATTTGTACTCTTTATCTTAAAATCTACTTTGAAATTAACATAGTTTTTTGTAATTAGCGTTTGCGTGGTTTTCTTATAACTTGTATATATCTTCACATGTTAAAAGTGTTGTTTGTCAGTAGCATGTAGTTGAATCTTGAATTAATTTATTTGAAGTGCTAGGGATTAAACCCAGGACCTTGTGCATACGAGGCAAGTGTTCTACCACTGAACTACACTCTAGCCTTTGTTTTCACTTTTTTTTTTTTTTGCCCATTCTGATAATCTCTGCCATTAAATTAAAGTGTTTACTAAATTTATATAGATGTAATTACTGTTAAGTTTGATTTTAGGTTCCAATATTTTTGTTTTATTTCACCAGTCCAATCCATTTTCTTTTTATTTTCTATTTATTTCTCATTGCCTACCTTCTTTTAGATTCATCAAGTATATTTTGGCATTTTTAAAATATCCTCCATTAAAATTTTAGCTAAAACTATTTTTTACTACTTGCACTAGGGATTATAATGTTCATACTTAATTTACCATTACCTACTTTAAGTTGATAATCTGTCCTTAACATACAACCATGTGTTTACATTCTCTTTTTGTTAATGTCATACATTTAACATTTACATGTAATATCAACCTTACATTGTTATTCATTTTATTTTAAATAGTAAGCTATTGTTCCAGTTATCTATTACTTTGTAGCAAATTACTCCAGAATTTAGTAACCGAAAGCACCCACAAGTTTATCATATCTCATGAATTTATGGGTCATCAATTCGGGCAGAATTTGGCTCTGTGGTTCTTCTCTGCATGGTATTAATTGTTGTCACTCCATGGTCTGTAGCCAGCGAATGGCCTGTCTGTAAAGTCCAGCATGGTGCCATGCACATACATGACCTCTTGATGGGGAGGCTGCAGGTTGTGCCCTCTTTCACTGTGGCTCAGCATCTTTCCACATGGTCTTTCCAGCAAGTTAGACCTCTTCCAGAATAGCTCAGGGTTCTGTGAGACCAACATAGAAGCTATGTCTACTGAATTGCGAGTCCCAGAAAAGTCAAAGAGCCCCTTTATATATATCTTTGGCTAAAGCAGGCACTTTCCAGCAGAGATTCAAGTGAAAGGAAAATAGATTCTGACTCTTCATTGGGGGAAGTGATAAATAATTTTTAGTCATGTTAATCTGTAACTTTTTAAAAAACTCAAATTTGAATTCCTGTTTACCAGGTTATTTTTGAGTTATACAAATTCTCTCTTCATGTATTTCCCTGCATTCCCATGCTTCGCTCCCATATTCCCCCATTTAATCTTGGCTGTCACAATCAGAGAAACAGAAAGTACAAAGACATGATAGAAATCTTAGCAGATCCATTTGCTCTTGGCCTGTCACATAGATGCATGTTATTGGTTTAAAAAATGTTAATAAAAGGAACCTTTTATGTATGCCACTATTTTTATCATGTCATATTCCTCACTTTTTTGGGTAATCCTATTTCCATCAGATATTGTTTCCCAACAGCAAATAGTGATATAAAGGCATTTTCATATAAGTAGGGATTTTGATATCACCAGACCTGCAGGGTAAGAAAGCTAAAGGAAATTCTTCAGATTGAAAGGAAATAATATCAAATGCAAACTAAGATGTCCAGGAAGGACTGAACAGCACCAGAAATGATAAATATGCAAGTAAATATTTAAAAGCAAATGTTTTTCCTTTTCATTTATTTAAAACACTGAAGAATATTATAAGCAGAAATTATACAATTGTATTGTGGGGTTTGTAATGTCTGTAGAGGTTGTAGATACGAAAATTATAACGTGAAGAGTGAGTGGGATAAATGTCCTTATGTGACTGCAGTATTTATATATTTTATGTGGTCATAAAATATTAACTCTAAATAGACTATGAAAAGTTCAGATACATATAGTAATCCCTAGGACAATTCTAGTGAGATAAGAAGCCACACTCCTCTCTCATTTTGGTGGGCACATAAAAATAAAAAAAGGACAAATAAACTTTAAATATTAAAATTTGAGTTTTAAAAATATTTGAATAGAAGCTAGGAAAAGAGAACAAAAACAAAAAAAATACAGGAAAAACATTAAAATGGAAGATATTTATCCAATTGATAGGCAGAGATTGTCAGGATAAATCAAAACAAACAAAAATCAAGACCAATATACCTGGGGATATAGCTCTGTGTTAAAGTACTTGCCTACTTGCCTGGCATGCATGTAGTCCTAGGTTCAATTCCAGTACCACCAAAATAAAACATCAAAACAAAAAACAATCATCTCCCTGCTGTCTATAATAAATAAACTTTAAATATACTGATATAATAAATTAATAGAGAAATACACCCTGTGAAAACAGTATACGATCAAATTGGCTATGTTGATATAAAATTAAATAGACTTAAAAGCAATGTCATTTGAGATTAAAAAAAGACATTTTATAATAACAAATGTGTCAGTTTATCAGAGTGATAAAAATCATAAATATGGATTATAATAGAGTGTCAAAATATTTAGATCAAAATTAAAAGGACAAATAGACAATTTTACAATTGTTATAGATTTAACATCCCTTTCTCTGCAATTTATACAACTAGATACCAAAAAAAAAAAAAAATCATTAAGATACAGAAGGTGTGAACATTCTTAATCACCTTGATGTAATGGATATTTATAGAATACTCCCAACAACTGCAGCAGAGCACTCCTCTCTCCTTTTTGTGGGCATGCAGAACATTGACTTTACATAGACTGTGTGCTAAGGTATAAGAAGTTTTATTTCACTGAAGAAGAGTTGAATTCATGAAAAGTATGTAATCTAACCACAATTAAATTGTTAGAAATCAGTAAAACTTAAAGGGAAACCTGAATTACTTAGAAATCAGAAACAAAGTTCTAAATAATTTATGAATGGATGAAAAAAATCAACAGGAAAATAAAAGAAAATATTTCAAAGCAAATGATTATGGGAATATATAGAATATATCAAAATTTGTGAGATGCAGCCAAAGCAAAATTTAGAGGAAACACTGTGGTTTATGTTATGCCAATTGATTGAACAACTTAGGTGAAATGGACAAATTCTTAAGCATTTTGACAAAACTGATGTGAAGCAGAAAACATGAATAGCCTAATCTTAAAGATATTGAACTTGTTACTACTGATACCTTACCAAAAAGAAAAACTTCATGTGCAGATGATTTTACCAACAACTTTCATTTAAAGAAGCAACTTCAATCTAAAACAAACTCGTAAAGAAAGTAGAGAACACCTCCTAACCCATTTTATGAGGCTAGCATAATCCTAAGTCTGACACAGATATTATAGAAAAAAATTACAGACCAGTATCCCTCATGAACATAGACACAAATATAATTAACGTAATTTTAGCAAACTAAATAAAAAATGATATAATGTATTATGACCACAAGTTTATCCTAGACTTGTATAATTGTAAAAAAAAAAAAATCAACCAATGTAATCCACCACATTTGCAGGAATAAAGGAGAAAAAGCATGTTGTTAGCAGGTTTAGAAAAGTGACTTGGGCTGGGGCTACAGTGCAACTCCGTGGTCAGAATGTGTGCTTTCTTGCCTATCATGCACTGGGGCCCTTGGTTCAGTCCCCACCACCATAAACAAAACAAAACAAAACTTGACAGGATTATTGTTTCTTGATAAAACAAAAAATCTCTTGGCAGATACATGTGGAAAAGAACCTCCTTTATAGCTAAAATTTTGACTGTTTAAAACAGATCAGAAACAAGATAAGTGTGCCCATCCTTAATCATTTCAGTTCTTCACTACATAGACAGTCCCACCCATTGTAATTCGACAAAATAAGAAACAGATGTGAAAATTAGGAAGAAGCAAAGCCCTTTTACTTGTAGATGTCATGATAATTTTTGTATAAAGTCCTAAAACATCTACAGAAAAACAACATATTTGCTAAACAGATATGCTTGACAAATACCAAAGGTAGGGGAAAAAAATCCCTAAGACTTAATAATAATAATACCCAGGATTCCTGTTAAAATGTAGGTAAAATATTTGAACAGGCACTTTACAAAGGAAGGTATAAAAGTGATCAATAAGCACAGGAAAAAGTTGTTCAACATCATTAGTTGTGAGGGAAGTGAAAATTAAAGAATAATGAGATATTACCATGTATTTTGTAGAAAGACCCAAATTTAAACTACTGATATTTTGAATATTGCTAAAAGATACGAAACAAGTCTGATCCATTGATGGTGGGAGTGTCAAATGGTACTACTTTGGTAAAAGTGCTTCTAGTTTTTTTATAAATTTATAAAATGACCTGTCATTTCTATTCCTAGATGTTTAGTCAAGAGAAATAAGAACATACATTCACAAAAAAAAATGCATTCACAAAAAAAAAGATGTACAGAATGGTCAAGCCACTTTATTCATAATGACCCAAACACTGGGAACAGCCCAAGTGTTCATCAACAAGGGAATGGATACATATGCTGTGGCACATTGATACTGTAGATTACTATTATTCAGCAAAAAGAAGCAGGCTTCTTTCTGATATAGGCAACCACATGGATAAAATCTCAAAAGCATGCCTAGTAAAAGAATCCTTATAAAAAGATTTGATTTGATTTATGTGCTGCTTGAGGACAGGCAAAAGTAATGTGGGATGGAAAAAAAGTCAGAAATGTGGTTGCCTCTTTCAGGAATGATGGTAGCAATGACTGGAAAAAAACAAAGGGAACTTTCTGGGGTTCTGAGACTGTTGATGCGCTTTTCTGATGTGCAGATGTATGTACTTGTCCAAATTCATAGAATGTGACCTTTAAGATTCGTGTATTTTATCTTACATAACTTTTACCTGAAAATAAAGTAATTTGAGCTTTGGTAATTGATACATTCAGGGTTGAAGTCTACAACCTAATTTGAAATGCTTTTCTGTGATAAAACTGGTTGATGTATGAATGAATAGTGAGGTGATATATGTATGATTAAAGCAGATACAGTGAATATTAATTAAACACCAAGCAGTGGGTACATAGGTATTTGTGTGATTCTTCAACTTTTCTGTATGTTCAAACATTTTCCTACTTAATACTGGGGAAAATATTTAAAAGCATCTTTCATGATGAAAGTGACATATGTCTAGCAAAAATATTTGGAAAGTGTAAAAAATTTAAAAAAGAAGTATTACCCATAGCAGTGCCATCCAGAAATAACTATTACTTAATATATTTATTTCAGTCTTTTTTTTTTTCTGTGCTTCGTTTTTGCTTTGTTTAATGGCTGGGATTATATTCTACATGCTGTCTTGCATCCTGTTTTTTTCTCCAATAAGCTTTATAAAATATCCCTTCCACTGCCAAATGTTATTCTACTGAACTAGTGCACTGTAGTTGGCCTAAGGTATCCTTATATGTTATGTTTAGACTGTTTTCCATATTTTACTAACATGTACTTCCATAATAGTTATCTTTTTTATAAACAGTTTGTTTTGTTTTAGATTATCCCTGTAAGTACCATGTCAAAAGTTATAAAAAGTTTTTGGGCTGCAGCTGTGGCTCATGTGTGGGGCACTGGGTTTGATCCTCAGCACCACATAAAAATAAATAAATAACATAAAGGTACTGTGTCTATCTATAACTAAGAAAAAAATTTAAAATACTAAAAAAAGTTATAAAAAGTTTTAAATCCAGTCACATAAATTGTTGACTTTCCCACCCTTTTCTTTTCATAAAAGTTTCTGACATCTCTGAAGAAACCCTAGAATTCCCAAAGCCCAGTGAAAATATCACTCATCTAGAATATTTGTTATCCACTAACTGTATATCAGATTACATTTTAAAAATTTCATTTCTCTGCTATTCCATGGCCCAGAGAAGTTTAGTACTTGCCTACAGTCCTAGCTAGTAATTAGCACAGTCACCCTGTATGTCATCATTGTATCCAGCCCCAAACAGATGCTTAATAATACTTAATAATAAATGAGCACACTGATGAATGAAGGCTTCAAGGTATTAAATCAGATCTACATTTCTGACTATTTCCCTTCAGAACTTTGAAAGATCTAGTTTCCCTCTGATATTATCCTGCACATTGTTCTCATTTGCATATTGGTTTATTTGTTCTGTCTATACTTCCCTCATGGAAAGAAAATCATCTTCTCATTTTCCTTTGGCTCAGGCCACAGAATTACATGTAAAGCCCATGTGTTACAAGGTTCTAATTGGTCTATTGTTGAAGGGTCCAGTCCCAGTTACATCAGAATGCTGACTGCTTCTTGCCTGCTGACTTTTAGTGTGAATTGCAAAAGGAGATATATATATATATATATATATATATATATATATATATATCTCCTTTTGCGTGTATATGTATCTTTACAAGACCACACATACACAGAGTACATGGTTCTCTCCTCAGAGGGCAGAATGTTCAGTAGTTTTCTGTAGGCAGTGAGAGTATGTGTTTTCCCCATTGTGTGTGCACCCTGCACAGGCCCAGGATGAGGGATCTGGGTACAAGGTGCAGACATTGGACCTTGACAGCAGTTCCTTGTGCAGCAGGTGCCTGGGAGTTTGTGATTTCAGAAGTTGTGAATGTCACTGTCTTGTGGGGACATGTCCTTTCTCTGAAACAGACTAGATGGGAAGGAGTATAGGCCATTCCTTTGCAAATAAACCCAGAAGGAAGGAAGGAAGGATTGTTTGTCCTTGTGTGCAGGAAACAAACGAGACTAATTATTCCTTATTTACTGCAATTCTTTGATCAGAGAACGAATCAAATATTGCTGTGAGCAGCTGCGTACTCTCTTGCCGTATATAAAGGGGAGAAAGAATGACACGGCTTCAATTCTTGAGGCAACAGTTGATTATGTGAAATATATCCGGGACAAAATCCCTCCAGCCATTATGGGCCAGGTATTCAACTCCTAAAGCTTTGAATTTTATCCTTATAGACAATGCTTTAATGCTATAGAATTTTATTTCAATTTTTTAAACTGGAAATCAATGTGTCTTTGTATATGTATAAAAATATCTATTGTCTATCTAACATTATCTGTCAATCATTGTATGTTTCAGATTACAGAAGCCCTTCAGAACAATCGGAGGTTTTGCAAGAAACAAATGCCTATCCAGCTATCCCTCCCAGGCACTGTCTTGGCACAAAGGTATGATTAGGGCTCTTGCAAGTCCAAAGTCGGCTTGTTGTTTTCCTCCCATGCTGATGCCAGATGTGTAGACAGGAATTGAATTCATCCACAGTGAGAACTCAGGTACTTATTGCTGATGTGTATCATTTCATTATAGTGATAAACACATGTAATATTCTCAGGCTCCTGGCTGTTTTATCATTCTTCTCACTCTTCCTCTTGTTACTGAAGGACCTTAAAATAAGGTTGGCTGCCCCAGACTATAGTGACTATGGAGCCCAGGAAGGGCATGATGGATTCTAATGCTCCTCCATCCAGGAGGTTGAAGGCCCTGGTGCATGCAGCCCTGTTTCAGTTAGTCCTTAAAGGAACTCCCTAGTACAAAATGTGACATACCAAACAATAGCTTACTTATTTAGATTTACTAGAATACATAAACAAAGAGGAAAAGCCAGTCATTTTAGAGAAGCATCCTGGGTCCTGTTCAACTCTTTGTTCTCATATTTTAAATAGTCCATAGGTGAGGTTCTGTCAGGATTTTTTAGGACTTGATTGGTTAAAGAGCATTTGAACTCAGCAAGTTCTAGAGGGATATAAAAACTGTTATTTATTGTTTCCTTTTAAGGGAAAACAGTCTGTTGACAAGCACTTACTCCCCTGTGAGAGAGATCCAGTTCCTGGCTAACAAGTGCTTGAATATGTATTCCATTGCTACTGCAGGGGACTCCTTGGATCAAGTTGTGAGAGGTGAGCCACATCTAATGCCTTTGTTGCTTATGGGATGCTGGGGCCTGCATGGACAACCTTTGCACATCTGGGCTTCTGTACCTTTGCTCCCATGACCAGGGGATCAAACATAGCTGAAAGATTACACCATGAGTCCTTCCAGTATTGTCAGCTTGAAGTTCATAAGGTGGCTGTGGACATTTAAATAGTGTTATCCCAGAACTTGGGTTCAAAGTTGACCTTAATTTCCAGAAAACACATCAATGATAAGCGCATTGATAATTTGGTTCATTACATAAATAGAATCTAAAGGGAAGGGAAGTAAAGTTGTCCCTCAGTATCCATGGGGGATTTGTTCTGGGTCCACCTGCAGATTCCAAACTCTGTGGATTCTCAAGTCCTTTATGCAAAATGGCGTGGTATTTGCATATAGAATGTGTATTCCTCTCCCATACAAGAAATCTTCTCTATGTGACTTACATACCTGATACAATGTAAATGCTATGTAAATGGTTGTTATATTGTGTTACTTAGGGAATAATGACAAGAAAAATAGTCTGTGCATGTTCAGTACAGATGTAATTAAAATTTTTTTTTCAATCCATGGTTGGTTGATCCCTAGATGAGGAATCCATAGATTCACAGGGCTGATTATATTCATATTGATTCAGTACTTATTGTGTACTGAGCATTTAACATAGTATTTACCACCTCACATTTCTGCTTAAATATTGCCTTCTCAGTGAGTCCTTCTCAATTGCCCAGTTAAAGCTGCACATACCTCCTCACCATACATGTTGCAGGGGACTCCTCACTCACTTGTTTTACTGGATTTGTCTTCATAACACCACCTGCTAATAGTCTTTACTTGCATGTTTTATTTATTGCCTATCTTCTCCCATTAAAATGCTGACTCTTGAGGTGGGAGGTTTTTTGCTTTTGGTCTTTGCTTGTTTTGTTCATTGATCATATTTCTAATACCTAGAACAATTACCAGCACTCAGGAGGTGCTCAATAAATGCTCATTATGCAAACATTCATTGCCCACTGGGAGGCCTTTGTGTTATATATGCTATATAAACCTATACCTGCCCATGTACTTGTAGAAATAAGAAGATGGGAAAGAACAGAGCCAGACAAAAAGAACACAACATTTAATTTGTGACTTTTGGTATTCCTGAAGATAAATCTCAGTTGAGAAACCAGTAAGGCATGGAATTACTCTCCTGAATGTTGAATGCTGGGCAACCAGACTGCCTTTCTCTCTGACTAGCTTGTCTTAGGTGACCCTTCTGCTGACTTCTTCCAAGAGATTCTGCTCTCAGCACCTCCCTTGTATTGAGAATGTCTCCCCCTCGCACTCTCCAATTTATTCCAATTCTGTCCCTTAATTCTCAGCTTAAATTTCCCTGCCTCAATGATGAGGACACACAAGATGAACAAGATGCATTTCTTTTTTTCCTCATAGAGCTTGCAAATCAGTGGCAGAGAACATCACAAAAGCAAATCATGGTTCACCCGGTATTTTAAGTGCTATAGTAGAGGTACTGTGTGCATGTATGGAGGTAGAGTGGGGACCAAAGGAACAAAAGAAGTCCCTAGGATTGGTGTCTAAAATCAGAAGAAAAAGGGGTCAAAAATAAAATAGTCCTCCTTGTTCATGTAATTGGAGAAGCCTCAGGGTGTGGTTTTTGTTTGTTTGTTTTTTAATTTTGTTTTGTATTTTTGGTCAATTTAGACTTCTTTCCTGGACTAGGGAATAGAGAAGGAGAAGGGAGCAGGGGAAGTCACCATGAGCCACAGTTAGATTGCTTATAGTACCTGTGGCTGAATGTGACATGGCATCATTAAATTGGCCTAGATTAAATAAGATAGAGGTCAGACCACAGGTGTATCCCTGTCAATGTTATTTCTTGTACTTGCAGTACTGTTTATATTGTGCAGAAGATCTAAAGAACCATTTTCATGGCAGAGTTTAGGCCTTTCTTGCATCTCACAGTATTGCATCATCCAAAGAGACTGCTCTTAGGAAGACACAAATTCACTAGGAGCAGAGGCTTGCGGCATGTTTAAAACAGAGGAGACCTGCAAGGTCAATCAGTCAAGTCCCCATTTTTATTTTGTTTGTGTATATTTTTCCTTTTGAAAAGCAGCACACATCCTGTGCTAATCTGACTAAGCTCAGAAGTGTTCATTTTGTGTATATTCTCTTCAAGTCTTTTTTCCAGGTATATTTTTCTATACTAGTAAACATATTGAACATCCCATTTGTTTCCTCGTTGTTTTACTTAACTTCATATCATATATGCTGTTAATCTATTGTTACACAGCTTTCATCATCATCTTAATGGTTTTAATAGTTTAGCAAATGATTTATGGAGTAATTTTCTTAGCCATCTTCCACTTGCTATATTTAGTCCTTCTATTCGGGGGCAGAGAAATTGTACACATCACATGATTGGAAATACTTCCCCATATATAGGGTTTTCTGTATTTGGGGCTTCTCTTTGAGCTGCTTTCCTGGAAGTATATCATGGATGAGTTAGAGAACAGAGAACATGAGTATACATATATATAGCTCCTAATGTATATTGCCAAATTAGTTTTGAAAGAGGATCAGAAGAATTGCTGTGAGTTAATCCTTGCAAATTTCACTTTTACCACCCAGGTCAGAAAATTGAAGGCTGTAGAAGCTAAATGGGTACCCAAGGCCCTAAGGCTTCATGCTAAGCCTAATCTGTAACACAGATATGTTTAGACTTTATCAGCTTGTCTTTTGCATTAATCTATGTACACATTTGCTTTAATTATTTTCACAAATATTCCAGGTACATTTGCATTTATACATAAAATATAACATTATTTCACTTTCATTATTATTGATGTCAAAATTATTGATATTCACAGTGTTACTTGAAATTAGAGTGTTAACATTATATATTTAAATATTTCTGTGGTATGAGATTTTATTTCTCACTTCATTTATAGAAATTAGTTAAGCTTTATCAATGGATAAATGGAGTTGTTCTTTCCCACATTCTTCCTTCCTTCATAGAGATGGCCAGTTTCGATGATAATGAAAGCCAAACACACACACACACACACACACACACACACATATATACATACACACACACCCTCCAAGAAGCACACACACACATTCCAAGAAGCACAGAAATTTGCTGCTCCTCTAAAATCTTTTTTCATGACACATGAAAACTAATTTATAATGTGTATATTGTATTAAATATCACTTTTCCATCAGCATTTGAGCATATGAGCAGTACAAGTATGTAATGTGAGGAAATGAAACAGGATAATATATTTCAAATATGGTATGGTCATCTAGAGATATGGAATTGTGTATATAGTATTAACAGATGTTTCTTTTCTTATTACAGGTCAATCAGGCTCCACTTCAGAGAGTGCTGCTATTGGTGATCTGTATAAAACTAGAATTCCCAGTGCAGCCCTCTCTCTCAATTCCTTCCATGCTGTCAGATATTATTCTAAAGTCATCCCTTCCTATGATGCAACTGCCGTAACAAATCAGAGCATTTCAATTCATTTACCGTCAGCTGTACCAAAAATCTCAAAGTTTCTTCCCCAGCACTGCAACTCCATGCTGGGCCAGACGGGTACAACACACCCCAACTGTCTGGTAAGTCTTTGGGAGTCTGTGAGTCAGACTGGACTCACTGTGGTCAGCAGAGTACTCACATTAGTACTAGTACTCACACAGTACTCTAGTTGGCTCTTCGACTGGGATCTAGAGCTCTGTTGGTTTTTAAGTCATTCTACCTGATATATGAAAAAACAGTGCAGTGGACCCAGGTTCTTATTTCCCAAGCTGCAGGGGTGGTATCTGAATTTCTAGAAATCAGTGAATCTCGAGTGTGTCTCTGCTACTTTGGCCTTAAGTGACCAGATAGAACCTGGTGTCCTCTGGTGCTGATTGCTCTTGCCCTCTGCTTTTACTAAGCTCCTAGGTTGCCACATCCTGTTTCACCATCCTCATCCTCAGTTGACTCCATAACTGGCTGCAGCTTTCTCTCTCAGAGAATAGATATAATGCAATAGATGATCATTGAGAATAGATTTCAGAGAATAAATATAATGCAGTAGATAATCGTTGAACATTCATTATGCTCTAGCATCATGCTTACCTGTTGTGCTAAGGTAGTATATAAAATAGACATGTGATCCTTCTCTCATGAAGTGTCATGGAGATGCAGCAAAGAAGCAGACAGTTGTGATATAGCCTGGAACATGTAGGGAAAGTACCTCAATATATGTAATATAATCTAGACTCAAAAGAGGGGAAGGTCTGCCTGCCCCTGAAAAGTTCTCCCAAGCCAAGCTCTAAAGACAAAGAAGTATCCAGGTAAGAGGTTCCAAATCAGGAGAAAAGAGAGGAAGAACATTCCAAACAGATGGATTAGCATATGTTAATTGTAGAACCTTTATTTTTAGAAGAACTTCCAGGTCTAGTGAAAGACCCAAACAAAATTAACCTGCTTAAAAGAGACTTCTGAAAACTTTAATATTGTTGCTGATTCTTTTGCATATTAATAGTATCAGACATGTTTTGAGAACTCAATAGATAATGCGGCATATACTTCATGTTCTTAATGTGGATGATTTAAAGAATCCCCCAAGCAATCCTTTGAGGGTGGATGCTGTTATTATCTCCATATGCCATCTACAAAATGGGAATTATAGTGACCTTCCCAAAAAAACATTGTGAGAAAAATATTCCAAAGAGAATTACAAAGAAATATTAGAACGTGAGTTATCCATGGATGTAGTTATGTTGCAAATGATCATCAGTATTTCAATAGGAAGATCAGGGTAAAAGTAAAAAAAGTTTTCAAAATTATTATTTATTTATTTGTGATAGGGTCTTGCTTTATTGCCCAGTCTGGTCTCCAACTCTCGGACTCAAAACAGTCTTCCCACCTCAGACTTCCAAGTAGCTGGGGCTATAGGTACTTGCCATAGTGCCCAGAACATTGTAAGTTGTTGACACCTACTTACTCCATGTGGTTTTGTTACAGAATTGTAAGAAAACGACTACTTTTAATAACAACAAGTACATATTTTCAAACCTGTAGCTTTAAGCACCTGAAGATTTCACATGGTTTTACAAATTATTTTATATCGTTTTAGGACATCAAAAATACCTTTGTGACATAATGAAAAAGAATGGGCAGGATTCGATTAATGTGGGTTTTTCCCTTTCTTTGCAGCATCAGTTTTGGGCATATTAAGAGTACATGTTTGAAATTCACACTGTATACCACCTGCTGGGCACAGTTTGACAATACGGGAAGAGTGGAACAAAGAATAATTTTGAAAGCTACACCCAGAGACCTAATATCAAAAGAGCTGGCATTGTCTGGCTTCTGATAAATGTGCTAACAGCCTCTGCTGATAGATAGACAGGCTGTGAATGTGGTAGCCACAGGCTTTCACTCAGGCACATACACACTTGGATCTCCCCCAACCAGAGAGCTTCAAGAACAAATGGCCTAGGTGACCTAGACTCTTTTATTTTTTTTTCCAGTCAAAAAATTTTTCACTATTTATAAAAAAAAATTACAAAGAAGATCCATGTGGACTTGATAAGAGGATAAGATTGGAAAGGTACATTGACACTGCTGTGTCACTGAGCACAGATACTACAATTTGATTCTTATTTTAGTATCACTTAATAAGAATTGCTGTCACTTATTTCTAGATGGTATCTTTTCTAGATTTGACATTTTAAGGAGTTTCCTTCTTTATCCATCATCCAAACTAAGATATCTAGAGAGACTCTGAAAGAGTGTCTGCCTCCTTCCTTAACCACTAATGAATAAATTGATGTGTCTACCTTTGCCTACAAAGATAGCTAACATTAGGCAAGATTTTCTTTCTGGATCTTTAGTTTCAGATCTCTGCATTAGGAAAAATCTGTTGAAAATAAGGGGAGAAAAATATTTGTTTTATATTTCACCCAAGAGTTCTTATGTGTAAGTTTTATTAAAGCATTCAGTTCTGATCCTGAAAATTCCTTTTGTCTTATTTCATAAATGTGTTCCCTTTTTAGTCCTATATAATTCCTATGTAAGGAACTTGATTTCACTGGATTTTTGTAATTTGAAAAGCTTAATTACTTAGGCATAATTTTCATGTTAAATTGTGTAACATGATTGTATAAGAGGATTGAATCTGTAGATGTTTGACATAACTATGAAAGAACTTGAAAGTTCCTAAGGTTCTATGCTTATTACTACAAGTGGGTGGCTACCCTTCACATTCTTGCCTGTTATTGCTTTGAATTGGAAGAGAACCTGCTGAAGTATTCTAGGCACTGGGAGCACTGCCATGACCCCAGCTAGTCGAATTGCTACTGGGGCTTTTGCTTTGGTGGGAGTTTCTCTAGATCTACACGTGAAGTGGGAGATGCCTACAGCCAAGAATTCTTCAACAGATGACCTAGAGTGTGTTACCCTCATAGCTATCTGACTGTATGTTGGTCCCCTTTTTCCTTTCACATGAAAAGAAATCTACAAGATTGATTATTAAAGCTACATTGTATTTTCAAGGCCAGTTCCATGATCCTCAATTTCATGCAAGTGTTCAAATTCTTTTCTAGGTTGCAGAATTTCATTTTTAATAAACTAGGCTCTTCTCAGTAATCTCAACTCTCAGCCAAAGAGGAAAGGTTAGTGGAGTCCCAGCCCTTAGACAAAGACCAGGATTTTCTTTGTAAAATCAAATTGGAGGCCATGAGACAGTGCGTGTGCAATTTTCACAATGAAAAACGTGCAAGAAGCTTAACTAGATTAGGTGATGGTTACAGGTTTCACACTGGTGGAGGCAGACTTAGCAAGACTTGGTAGATCTCCAGTATAGGGGCTGTGAGGAGGGGTTGAGGACTAAGATGGACACCCATGTTTCTGGCTTTGGTGGATAGTATTGCTGTTCACTGAGAGAACATAAGGCTAAAAGCACTTGGAGGAATGGCACTAGAAGATGACAATTTTATTTGTGAATGTGTTGCATTTGAGGTAGTGGTAGAATATTCCAGTGGAGGTAGCCAAAATACATTCAGATACATGTAGTGCAGGCAGGAGATCTGGATGAGAGATGAGAGGGTTGGTGTATCATCAGTACTGCAAGGGGAATTCAAACATTACATGGTAGGAGTGTCCCAGATGATCCTTAGGACCTGGTCACCTTGTGGTTATACTGTATAATTCAGCATAAGAGGTCACTTGGTCAGGCTCCTAATGACATAAAACATTGCCAATTACCAGAGATCTGAGGTACATGGGTGAAACCTCAAAGTCAGAGAGCACAAATTGCCAGAGGCCACTTTTTTTTTTTAACTGGTTGTTTTTTAATCATGAGAAATTAAATTTCTCCTTATTTCTAGCTTTTGAAAAACTCAAAGCTTAGGCAAAATTGCTTGATCGAGGAAGTGCCTACCCTTTTACGTGGGATATCAGTTTTCCTTTGATCACTCTTCACAGTCTTCCTTATTCATTGAAGTGCCTGCCTGGTCCCTGCAGAGATTCCAGTTTGACTCCTGAACGAGCAATGGCTCTTTTGTACGGGGGAATAACTTGCACAGGGATGGGGGAACTTGTTTAAATTCAGATTCCCAGGCCATACCCCACAGAGTCAGATTTGGTCCATTTGGCTGGGTGGTACCTGGGAACCTGCATTTTAACAAACCCTATCAGATGTATTAGCAGGTATATAATTATCCTACTTAAACGCATCCCATGCACTTAAACAGACGCAGAAAACCATAGGGGACAGAAAAGCAGTAGAAACAAACCAAACCAATACTTCACTGACTTGCAAACCTGACATTTAGTAAAACTGTGCATTTTGGCATCCTCTCCCAGAGCTCCTCACTCCAGAGTCATGGAATAGAGTGCAGTACTCTGCAAGGGGTAATTCTGATGCACAGCTATGTTTTAGAAGCCACTGATACATTTATAACATGCTACTCAATGATGTGGTAAAGGCTGGAGACCATGTTCAGTCTGCTTTGTGTAATGTGACCAATATACCAATAAGAACAACTCAGAGGAGGAAAAGTTGGTTTTGGCTTACAGTTTCAGAGGTTCAGTCCATGGTCAGCCAACTCTGTATCTCTGGGCCCTCCGTGAAGCAGAACTTTATGGTGGAGGGTGTGGCAAAGAAAAACTGCTCAGTTCATGGCAACCAAGAAGCAGAGATCCTGAGTGCAAGGAGCCAGGCGTAATATCCCCAAGAGCGCATCCCCAGTGACCTACTTCCTCCAGCCACACCCTACCTGCCTAGAGTTACTCCCCGTTAATTCATTAAAATTACGAATCCATCAAGTGGACTAATCCACTGATTAGGTTACAGCTCTTGTAATCTAATGACCCTCTGAATATTCCTGCATTTTCTCACACATGAGCTTTTGGGGGGACACTTCACATTTAAACCATAACAGGAGGTAAAGTACAAAGAGCACAGCCCTCCCCAGTCCAGAATTATCTCCACCTTGATTGATGAGGTTTTGCTGAGGAGGTGGGTTCAAAAACTGCTTTGGTAAGTTATATGACTAGGTGGTACAGTTGTGGGGAATTCAAATATGGGAGTGGATGCCAGGAGTTTCGAGTTGTATATCTCAAGAGAGTGAGTAAGGTAGGGTTTCCCTTAATTTAGTTTATTTAGATGGCAATAAAAACTGCTTGGGTGAAGGGAGGTGCTTTGAAGTTTCATTTGATCTTTCATATTTTGTAAAGTTTACCCTAAAGGTATTGTTCAAAGTAGAAAATCACTTACTTAATAGTGGTGCTATACAAAATGATGAACATTGGATAGATCATTTTATGGCATTCACCAGAACAAATCCAAAGCATTCTGGCAGTTTTCCTTCCACCTGTCTCACATGTCCCTCATTCTCCCCTTTTCTTCTGTGTGTCTCCCAGGTACATGGAATGAGGAAACAGGAAGCCCAGAATCACCTTGGTTAATCCAGTATCAAGAGCTGGTTTCATCACCATGGAAACGTGACACTTCTGTGGAGGACAGAGAAATCCCTAATCTCTCTATTTTTCAAGGCTGTTTTTACATTCCAGAATAATGTTCTTTCTGAAAACACCAGGAAAAAATTTTTTTAAAAAAACAACAGGAAAATGTGGGCACATGCGCACGTGCACACACATGATTATATCACATAATATCTTGTATGCTGCTGAATTTTACTCTCAGGCTAAAAAAATATATATTTTTACCTCAAATCAGAGTTTTCTAGAAGTCAGATTATAAAACAAAAGTACGATTTAACCCTGATGAAAGAAACTTCAGTGAAACAGATTTGTAAAATGCACAAAATCAACTTGTTCTAAAAAAAGTGGTCTGCTAAACTGTGTATCCCAAGAAGTCTTTGCAAACAGATATTTCTTTCTACTGATTTCTAACCCAGGTAGCCTTAAGGGTGTGTGAGGGTGTTGGGAATGGTGGTATTTTATAAAACATGAATCCCTCCTCCTCTCAGCCTAAGGCTACTTCATTGTGTCCCTCTAAACTTAAAAAAAAAAATTCTACGGCATAGGAGTTATAAGGCTCCATGTCATTTTTAAAGTCTCAACATGGCAAGTACCTTGCAGATTACTTTCCTCATAGACCCAAAGTAGAAATCAATTTTGAACTAGAAACCTTTGAAAAGTTGAGAACCTTTTCCATAGCCATCATTGTATTAGGGTACGTACATAGAAACAAGAATAAGCTTACTGGTTTCTTTCCCTTCTCCTGTGGGTTCATACTGATTTTCTCATATTGTATTCTAATGCTCCTGAACCTAATGTTCATTAAACGTTAATAAAGGGGGTAAAAAACCCTCAGGAGTCACAGCCCTGGAGTAATTACTTGTTTTTTAATTTTTAGATTTCATTTACTATAATCAAAAAGTTGAAGCATTGATTTTTATTTCCTAACAGAGCACTATAATAGAACCACCCTTTTGTGACATTTAACTGGAAAAACAATGATTTTTAGATGTCTTGCTGAACGAGACCTTCTATAATTTTCTTTTCCTAATGCAAAGGAAGTTCTACTCTTTCCTAAGGTCAGTGAGTCAAGAGCTGGACAGAAATGCCCCTAAGCCTTTGACAGAGTTGAGGAAAGCAAAAAATACAGTTTGGAAAAATTTGTGAACAGATTGTCCTGGAATTAAGGGTTGATCCTGATCTCGAGCAACTGAGAAAGTACTGCAGGATTTACTCTGAGCTCAGAATACTCCCTTGCTTTCTTGAGACACATGAGAAGACTTGCATATGGGGAAGGGAATTCCTTTCTTGACCGCCATTGCCCTCACCCTGTGAGGCAAGAGCCATAAGTTTCAATATAAATATTATTGCTGGCCACAAGTCTTCCCAGCTCCTTTTTTAAAACCCAGCCACAGAATTTGACTGGCAGAGAATGTGTTTATACTTAGTATCGCTATCAGTTCTCCCTAAAATGGAAAACCTGCAACAAAGCATGCAATAAAATGCTGCTCTCTGGGGTAGGATTGTGTCACACAAGGGGCCATTACAGGGAGATCTTGTAAAGGGATTTGCACTTACAACCTTGGCTGTGGTCCAGCCAAGGCTGGGAAAAATACTCCCCGTTTTCTACCCCAGCAGCAAATGATGTAAATTCACTCTACAAGGAGGCATATCCGCTGGCCAGGGTTGGCAGAGGTGACTGTGAAGGTGCTTGTATAAATTGTTTGCTTGTTGAGGCCTAAAATAGTTTTAAGAAAAGGAGATGCCAAGCCAGCATTTTATCACAGGTTAACTGCATTAGAGAAATTGGGTTAAAATGTTAAATCTCAGCGACTAGAATTGGCTTTGTGTCATTTGGGTATTTCCTTCACATGCTAATGAGAGTTCAGGAATACTAATCAGATCCCTTTGGCAAAGCCAAGCCAGTCATGGCAGGCTTCCAGCCGAAAATTATTTTTCACTGTGTACACTTGGATATTCTACTCCCATTTAAAGGCAAGGAGGCAAAGCCATGGGGATTGTTTCCTCCTTGGCCCAGACCTGCCTCCTCCAACATGTTCCCAATACTGTTCTTTTCCATTTCCCAGGACCTTACCTTTATCATGAGTACAGCTTTGCCTCTATATCACCCAATGCCTGATGCTCATCCAAATCCTACTTGTCCATTGTTCAGCTCTGGGCACGGAGTACCTTCCACATGGCATACTCCCATGCGGGAGGCAATTTGGTGTCTTGGAAAGAGCATGAGTTTGGAAGTCACAATAGTGACCTCACAGCCTAACTTTGCTAACCACTAATTGTGTACATTTGGGTAAATGATTTACCTCCTTTCATCTGTTTCCTCTTCTATAAAATAGGGGTGGCCATATTCATTCACTTATTCAGGTTCTGAGGATAAAAACCAATGTTTGCAAAGTTCCTGGCATCTAGTGGATCCTCACCAAATGGCAGCTACTATTACTGTCTCACTATGCTTCCTTCCGGCACCTGCCTACTCCCTGAGACACTGCCATCCCAGGAGGGAAAAGAATCCTGGTTCTCAATGTCATTTCATGCCACTCTTCCCAGCTATGTAGAATCCTAAACAGAGTATTTGGGTTCCTTTGAGCTGCTGGGATTCTACAACCCCTAATGGTTGAGTTTGAAAGTCCTGGAAAAACTACACTCTTTCCTTTGTGATCATCCACTTCGAAGAGCACAAACAGGCATTTGACATTCTTTTGTCCACCCTCCACTACTACTACCACTCCCACCAAAGTCAGGTTGGAGCCATTTGTTAGCACAGAGAGAATACACGGTTTATGTGGCTTCTATGCGTCACTCTGGGTTGTTTAGGAACCCACCACTGGGTTTGTAATCTCTAGTTCCAGGGTTTCCCTTCTACCATCCTGCCCCCAGCCTAAGGGGCTCCTTTATGTGAGAAGGGGTGCGATAGATTTGAATCCCAGCTCCAATGCTTCTAATCTTAACTGGGGGCTTATGAGCAACCATTTCTTTGAGCCTCATGTTTATCATCTGTACAGCTGAAACCTAACTTGCAAGTTTGCTCTGAGAAGTAGAGAGAATTCATGCCACCTGAAGTTAAGGACAGCACCTTTCCCATAGTAGGTGCTCAAAAAATAAAATATACTGCTAATTATATTGCTTACTCCCTTTCAAACAAATTTTGCTCTGTTTCTTCTTTGCTGAAAGCATGCCAGATTTCCATCGTTTCCCCCTTTTGCTTTCCTACCTTTTATGTAGACCCATAGATAATAATATCAATAAACAACAGTGTCACTGGTATCTTTTTTCTTTCTGTAAGATATTTTAATTTAGATTATAAAAGTAATGTGGGTTAATGCAATTTAAATAAAATGATATAAAATAAAAATCTCTCATTTTCCCTGAAATCCTGTTCTTTGGAGGCAGATCTTGATGTACTTCCTTCTAAATATCCTCTTATGCATATGAAAACATATGAAGTATGCAAGGAGTGATTTGTTTTGACTTCGTACCAAATTGGAATCATGACTTCACCCTTCTGATGGCTGAAGTTCTATTTTAAGAATATCCCCAAATGCATTTAGCCTCCCAATCATGCAAATTTAGTTTTTTCCACTTATTTTCACAAACAACATTATAATAAATGTCATAGTTGTGTCTTCGTAGTAATGAAAATGTATCTGTGTGATACATCCCAGTCAGCAAGTATTTATTGAGTCCCCTTTATGTAGCAGGCACTGTTCTAGCAAACTCCCTCCTTTCAGGGGCTTATGTTCTAGCAAGGAATATGTGAAGTAAATAAATATAAAATGCTGTGGTACCCTAAGGGAAAAAGGAAGCTGAGCCAGGGTTGAGTTGAGATGCTATTTTAGATGGGGAGCTTCTTTGTCAAACTGGCATTTGGAAAAATACTGGATGAAAATGAGAGAACAAACCACACAGAGTGATCTGGGAAGGGAGCATTCCAGATGAAAGAGCAGGGACTGCAAAGGCTCTGCGGGGGGGGGGGGGGGCGGGCAATGACCCTGGGTATTCACAGAGCAGCAAGGAGACTGGTAAGGCTGCAGGGAAGTGAAGGAAGAGGCTTGGGGAGCCAGAGATGTGGATCCCCGGCTTCTTGCCAGGTGGAAGCTGGTGGAAGAGAGAAGAGAGGAGGCACACCATGAGTACACCTTGCTTGGACCAGTCTGACTGCTGATTGGAACACAGACTTTAGGGAGTGAGATCAGAAATAGATGAATGAGAAACTCAGGCAACTGATGATAGTGCTTTGGCCATGGGTAGTGAAAAGCATTTGGTGACAATAATGGTTTTGGGGGACCGGTGAAGATACAAGTCTTCTTGGAAGTATTTAAGAGAGAATGGGGAGAAGCAGATATAAAGACAACAAGAAGAGATAACTTTTATTTGGAATTTCCTCACAAAGTGGGTGCTGAGAAATGGGGCCGTGGCTAGGGAGGGAGGACATGGAGTTAGAATAGGCTATCTTTAAGTCAGGGGAGTTTAACATGTCCATATGCTGATGGGGAATTATTCTGTGAAGAAGGAAAGATGATGCAGAAAGAGACCTTGTAATTGCTGGAGTCACACAGAGCAGGCGGCAGGTGGAGACGGGAGCCCGTGCAGCAAATACCTGCTCAGATGCAGGACAGCTGACAGCAGAGGTGGGAGTTGGGAAAGGTTGGATAAGAAGGAAGAAAGACTGAAATAATGTTCTAAGATATTGAGAGGGTGAATAAATAGATTATCCATGCCGTAGGGGAGCTCCCTTGAATACCTGGTTGGTCATGAGGGTAAAGTAAGATCACAGCATTTGTGTTTCTCTCCTGGCAGATCTGGCTTCTGGTATTGCATAGGAAGAGATTAAGTGAGTTTCTTTGAGCACTCTTGACAGAGAAAAAAGGACCTAGAGAGCCAAGGGAATGGGCAGGAGAACTGTGATCATGAAGACCCAGGAAATGTCAGCTTTATAGGAAGGGAGGGCACATGAGCAGGAAGGGTGATGGGCACTTTAATGCAGACCATCAGCGGATGGAGTGCTCAGCCCTGTGTAGTTAAAAGCCTGTTGACATCAAAGTAGATAGAGGGATAAGTTTTAAGGACAAAATGGAGATAAGAGCAGATGTAGCAGTGAGACAGTAAGCTACTCGGCCTGGTGGGTGTGAGGAGGTACTGTCATTGATATGGCTCTGGAGAGCTCTGGCTTCTGTGTGGAAAAGTAAAGGTGATCCTACAAAGTTACGGAGAGAACACAGCCACCCGTAACCACAGCAAGGCCTCATTTGTTCAGCGTTGTCAGCAACTGAGATTCTCATTCGTATGAACATTCCAGAAGACAAATACTTAAGGCATGTCCTTTATTGTGGTGACTTTGATAGAATTCTGTGTAATGGCCAGTGAGCTGGATGCATCCAGGGTATTGCCAGGAGAAACTGTACTGGAATGGAACACGCACAAAGGATATCAGAGAGGGAAAGGATGTGGGTCAGTATTTACAAAGATCAACCATTTCCATTTACAAAGTCTTCCTAAGGTAATACATTTCCATTTTTATAAAAACAGGAGAGGGGATCCTGATTAATTATTTGCTGATCTCTTGTCTACTTCTGGTCAATAACTCAAATAGGACCTTAATGTATTAAAGACACAGAAACATAGTAAGAGTCTCAGATTAATGTAGCCTTGGATACAGAGTTTGCAGCAATGGAGTTAAGTGTGAAACACTCAATTTGCTGACAAGGAGAAAGAGAAAGTCCTCTGGTTGATGGAGTGTGACTGGATCCAGATGAGCCCTCCTCTTGAGTTGAATCGTAAGCATCTTTTAAACTGGGGGAAGATTAAGTTGCATTTCAAGTATGCTAGGGGAAAGCAGGTTAATCCAGAAACTGTAATGGGACCACTGGCTAGCTACTTGGAAGAAAAAATAATTAGACATAAAGCTGTATTTGGACCTTATTCAACTAAATCCCCAATATACTATAGATTTATGGAACTGAAAATAAAACCATAACATTCTTTAAAGAAAAAGTTGTTCATTTTCATAAATATGACGTGATGCCTTTTGTTGTTGTTGTTTAAAGAATGACAATGAAGCACAGACCCATATGATCCAACCGTGCCCTCCACATACTTTCAATAGATATGACTGGCAAATGACTCATTTCCCTAATATGCAAAGAGCTCTTCAAATCAATAGCAACCAGAGGGAAAAATGGTCAAAGATCGGGAACAGAATTTCCTAAAGAAGTAACATAAAACAATAAATATATGAAAAGATATAAACAAAAGTAACATAAAAGAAACAATGAGCTCTTTTTAACTAACCAGATTAGATGAGGATTATGAGATGTATCAGTATTAAAAAGAGAATGGGAGAAGCCATCATATATCTGCATAGAAATAAAAAATCTGCACCACTTATTTGGCAACAGTATTGAGATTTTTAATGTACACATCCTTATTTCCCAGATCCATATCTAAGAATTTACTATGAGTTGCCTACAGAGGTGACCTAAGTGTCATAAAGGCAGCCACTTATTTTTCTCCTCCCATCACAGCATGGTCTGCCCCACCAGGATCAGCTGAACCCAGTCCCCAAAGAGGCTGTAATTTGCAATGACCACCCTGCTTACCCTGAAAGGTGACAGGGACTCCCATGATTCTTCCTGACCTGTTTAATTTGCTCATCACCCTGAAGTCAAAGATCTCATGTCACTCTCCAACCATTGTAGTCTTTGACATCTCCTTTTCAGACCCAGTCTCCCACCCATCATGAACTTTCTGTGGAATTGGTTGTCCACAGCAAAGACCTTCGTGCCCTGATCTTCTTCAGGCTCACCCTCCACATCTCCACTCCCGCTCGGGTCCCATTCTCTCTTGACTACTAGAGGATGTTCCTGAACAACGGTCCCCTCCCCTTTTGAACACTGGGATAATCTCTCTGTACAGGATCAATTCTATAGCACAATACACTTGTTTAGAATTTCTCATTAAAAATAAAACAAAATGCTCTTTGACTCCACCTCATTTCCTTCTAGCTACTGCTCAGCTTCCTTGTTCTCCTGTAGAGAAAAACTCCTTGAAAGTTATCGGGGAGGAGTTCTGCTTCCCCATATGTTGAAGTTTGAACATTAGAGAAGCATGCAGAGGCAAACATTATTAAAGCAGGGTTTATTTTAAAAAGGGAACATAGACTTTTCCTAGGAGGGAGAAGAGGGCCATAGCTGGTACCCTGGTATCCCTAGAATCGATGTTCTGCCCTTTTTATGAGTCCTGGGCTTCCTTTGTTCTCCTGCCCTCTTCCCCTTATCTTTCTCCTTTCTGCCCATGTGACTAGGCCCAGGAAATGCTTGGTGGGATGGCCAAACAATGGGAAACAGGTGGGCTGAAGGGGGAAGGACAGGATGGAGCAGCCCAGGACACATTAATTAACAACTATATAACTCCCTGTAGGGAGTGACAATTCCTGGGACAGATTACCTTAGCAACAGGTTGGAGCAGGGGTAGGTTATCTTGATAGGGTGGAGGAAGGGCTCTGAAGGCATTCCAACCCCTCAGGGGCAGTCTCTAAGTTCCCAAACTCACTCAAATTGGCCTCCCTGATCCGACCTGATTCAATTTACCTATCTATACTGACTGCCTAATTCTGGCTTCAACGTGATCCAATCTTTGTACTCAGAGGGACTGTGGGTCAGAGGGTGAGGATGAAGATAAGAGCAGACAGACTGGCTAGGAAGCTCTGGCATCAATTCAACCACAGTATTAATTCTCTGGCTTTAAAAAGAAAAGGCATTGTAGGTCAGTCCCTCAGTGGAGCTAAATCAAAGCAATAATAAACCAAGTTCCACGTTGGACCTTCAATAATTAGGTCAACTATCACAAGTTAGGCCCAGAAAATAATTAACACCTTCACAACAAAAATAGCCTTTGGAAACAACTCTAAATTTTTATATTAAAATAGAATTAATTTATAGCTGAGAAGCATCCATATTTTTGAAACCTTGGGTCTTAAAAGTAATACTTCATCCAACACAGAAAGCATACTCAAGGCCGGAAAAGAAAAATAATTACAGCTATAAGGAGGAAGGACAGGGTAGTACTGACTCATCAAAAGCAGATTGATCCCAAATGTGAAAACAATGGATTGCCTAGAGATAAGTAATTGGAAACACAGTAACACACCATCCAGCTGTGAGGTTTTGCATCACTATTTACCTTCATCCTTATTATTCCTATGGAGGCATCACAAAGATGGTTTTCTCGGGGATATTTGTTTTCACAAGATTGAGTTAAAACTAAAGACTACAAGTGGTTAAATTTTCATCTGCACAATTTTTCTTGTTCCTAGGAATTCCCAGCTTTTGAAATAGAAGTTTTAATATTTTTAATCCGATTTGTGTATGTGGTTCTGCATTGATTTCCACAGCACTCTGGACAGAAAGTGGGGCTGGAAGTTAGTAGATTCCAAAACTAGGAGACTGACCAATAATGCAAGGTCACTGTTCTATCCAGTCCTATGGCCTGAATCAGGCAGCAGCACTGATGGATGTGTGTGGGGGGACCAGCTGCCTCATGTGATTAACATCAAGAGATTAGAGTTGGGCTGATGGGAGAAGATGGCTGAAGCAACTCAGCATGGAGCCCAATCTCCTCACAACACAGGAAGGTGGCAGTGAATAAAAGCAGACTTGAGAGGTGGGTGACAAAGTAAGTGCTGTAAGATTAGTTATTACATAGTCTGAGACCTGGAAAGACTGAAAGGTGGGTCACCAGAATAGAAAACCAAACTCAGATCCCTAACCTGAACCTATAAATGGGGGGCTCGGGAGGAGCACCAGAGAGAGAAAGATGGCAGGGAGCTGACCTTCTCTTGAGCTCACCCAATTAAAAACTGTTGGAAAAGTGTTGAAAAGACAGATAAAAGTTAAAACACAGACGGCATCTTAAAACAGCACAAATGGCTTAAAACAAAATCATGAAAATAAAGCTGGTGGGGAGGGGTGCAGCCATCTTGTATAGCCCTCAGCCAACCAGTCACCCTCTTAAATCAGCATGGCATTTTCCCACGCCCAGACAACTGCAGATTAAACCAGAGGGAAACGCCCTACAGTGGGCCCTCTTAGGATGGCAGCTAGAAAGACTACTACTAGGGTAAATCTCAGGAAACCCCCCTCACCCCTCACCATGAAAAAAAAAAATGGAGGAGCAGGTTGGAGGACTCTGGGTCAAGGGAAGAGCAGGTGTAGCCCTGCTCAGTCTCTATGACCCAGGCAAGGGCAAAAGCCTCTGCGCAGGCTTGCTTGACCCGACAGAGGCCACAGGGAGCAGCTCTGACCCCAACAAAGGAAAATTGATTCTCCAGGCCCCCCCACGGGGAAGCAAGGTGAAAAGCCTAGGGAGAGTCCCCAGGATTGCACCATTCGAGGAAAGCTACCTGAATATCCAGGGACATACAGACCCAGTGGGAAATTGCCAGAGTTTATGTAGCAGAAAGGGCTGGATACCAGCCTGAATAGGTGCATCACAGCCTAAAACTTGATCATACCTGGCAAGTGACAGGGCATTGTTTGGATACTTGTGGGAATTTGCACCACATTTATTAAGCAGAGGGAATCAACACCCACCATTCATAACCTAGGACAGTAGAAACTAGAGGCCAGGTGAGTTGCCAGGCATCCTTCATTACAGTATCTCAGAGAGCGGAGGCAGCAGGGAGAATACCACTGTACCACAGAACACAGTGGAAAACCCACAACGAGCGTTCCGGTTCACACAGACAGCTACCAAGACCTTCACTACTGTGAAAAGAATGTAGCAGAGGTGAACAGGGACACCAGTGACTCAGAGCAATCGTGGGGGCCCATCAGAGCCTGCATCCTGAACTTCTGCAACATTAGAGTCAGCCAATTCACAACACTGCATCCTCCAAGACTATAAACAATGTCTAATGTCAACTCTGATCATCTCTTTAGCTTGAATGATAATTGTTAATCCAATAGCTAACATGAATTTCAAGTTTATTTGAATATATTTCACCTACTGGTTTAAAGCATTAACTGGAATCAATATTCCCATCTTTGTTTTCCTAACTCTAGATTATTTATACCTGCTTCTCTTACCCTCAACTAATCCTCTTGCACTACCATTGCTACCTCAAATAACACCAGTTCATCTATTCCTTCTTTCTAAGTTGCTGTCAATTGCCCCTTTATGGCTTCTTTCTCCTTCTCTCTTGTTCACTCTCTTTCTGTCCTTCTTTTCTCCTCTCCCATTTGCAAAACCTTTCTTCCTCCCACCTTTTAGCACTAGCTTAAGGATATAGGGTTTACTAAATTGAACTACTAATTTTTTTTTACCTCTTACAGAACTTTATTATAGGTTTATACCTGAATTTGAGGACCTGCAGAAAATAATTACAACAAGTATTTGTTCTTACTAGGTTGCATAGTACAAGGCTTGGCTCAGATTACAGTAAATAGGGCTCAGTGGTATCTCTTAAATTGGAGCTGATATTGGGATCAGTAGAGGTCACATATTGCATTAAATTATCTAGATATCCATTCAACCCAGGGTTCTTTAAAAGGAAGCTCATATGGTAGTATTTCACTTAAAAGAAGTCAGAATTATACTGATAGGTAAATATACAAACAATATGAAAAAACAAGGGAACAAACCAGTCCCCAAACACATAATGATTTAACAACAGATTTCATTAACACAGAGGAGGAAATGTCAGATAGAATTCAGAAAAGTCATAGTTAAACAGTTCTATGAGCTAAAAAACTATGTAAGGTGTGAAACCAGAAAATACAAGAAATGAAAGATTAACTCAATAAGAAAATAGAGATTTTGAAAAGAACAAATCAGAAATTGTTAAAATATAAGAATCAATAAAACAAATTAAAAATTCAATGAAAAGAATCACCATTAGTTTAGACCACTTTAAGGACAGATTTTCATGCTCAAAGACAAAGTATACAATTTTGAAAATAAAGTCAACCCTAGAGAAAATATGTTAAGAGACCACAAAAAGAATACTGAAGAAATCTGGGAAAATATTAAAAGGCCAAATTTAAGATTCCTTGGGATAGATGAGTGCTCTGAAATACAAACTAAAGGAATACACAATATTTTAAATAAAATAATATCAAAAAAGTTTTTGCAAATCTTAAGAATGAAATAGAAATTTAAATACAGGAGGAAGGTGGACTCCAAAAATACAAAATCACAACAGATCCATTCCAAGACATATTAGTATAAAAATGTCTAACGTACAGTATAAAGATAGAATTTTAAAAGCTGCAAGGGGAAAATGATTGGTCACATTTAGAGGTAAACCAATCTGGATTTCAACCGATTTTTTCAACCCAGGCCCTAAAACCTAGGAGTGCTTGAAATAATATATACCAAGCTCTGAACGAAAATGAATGCCAATCAAGAATACTATCCCCAGCAAAATTAAGCTTCAGAATTGAAGATGAAATAAAAACCTCCCATGATTAACAAAAGCTAAAAGAATTTATAACTAGAAAGCCTGCAGTACAAAACATACTCAATAAAATATTTCACAAAGAAGAAATGAAAAAACAGCACAGGGCAGCATTACACAAGAAGAATGGTCAATCAAAAGAGAATCAAATCTGATTTAAACACTAGAAATAAATGGCAGGAAATAAAAATCATTTCTTAAATATTAAATAATATATTAGATAATATTAGTTAATATTAGGTGATATTAAGTGTAAATGATTCAAACTCTTCCATCAAAAGACATCGGTTTGCAGATTGGATTAAAAACAGCATGAAGAGAGAGCCTACAAAGTGGGAGAAAATCTTTGCCACCTGCTCCTCAGATAGGGCATTAATTTCCAGGATATATTAAGAACTCAGAATACTTAACACACACACACACAAAAATCAAGTAACCCAATCAATAAATAAGCAAAGGAACTGAACACACCTCTCAAAAGAAGAAATACAAAGGATCAACAAATATATGAAAAAATATTCAACATCTCTAGCAATTAGAGAAATGCAAATTAAAAACTATACTGAGATTTCATCTCACTCCAATCAGAATGGCAATTATCAAGAATACAAGTAACAATGAATGTTGGTGAGTGCCACAGTCTGGCTGGGCACAAAATAACCCAGGTCACAAGCCACTTGTAGATTCAAACAGGAACTACTTGATTGCCAGAACCCAACAGGAACTCAAAAGTAGCGGGGCACCCTAGGTAGCAGGAGCCGCCTTATTGCAGGAAAGCAGAGATTTATATACACAACTGAATACACAGTGTGTTTCAATTTAGCATCATCCAGTTACAGCAATCAGTCATTATCTTAATAATTATATACAGCTTAACTTAATTATCACCATCTTAATGGCTTGCTGGCGTTACTTCTCAACCACTCCTTCTGGCAAAATGCCAGGCGCCATCTTGACTTGGTTGTGGCTCTCAACAGGTGAGACTCTAGGAAAAGAGTACACTTAGACATTGTTAGTGGCACTGCAAATTAGTACAACCACTCTGGAAAGCAGGATGGAGATTCCTCAATAAACTAGGAATTCATCACCATTTGACCCAGTTATTCCAAAGGATTTAAAGTCAGCATACTACAGTCATACAGCTACATCAATATTTATAGCATCACAATTCACAATAGGTAAGTAATAGAACCAACAATCTAGGTGCCCCTCAACAGATGACTGAATAAAGAAAATGTGGTTTATATATACACAATGGAATACTATTCAGCTATAAAGAAGAATAACTTTATGGCATTTGCTGGTAAATGGAGGGAACTGTAGACTATCATACGTGATAAGCCAGTCCCCCCAAAAGCAAAAGTTGAATGTTTCCTCTGATATGCATAAGCTAATCCAAAATAAGAGGGAGGGGGAATGAAAAAAGACATGAAGATCAGAAAAGCAGACAAAGGAGAATGGAAGAGAGGGAAGAGGGATGGGATAGGGAAAATTAGTTACCTAATTTGCCCATGTACATATATAAATATACCACAGTGAATCTCACCATCCCATACAAGCATAAAACACTACTTTAAAAAAAATCATAGCAGAAAGATCAATAGAACACAGGGAAGTGAACTGGGGGTATGAGGAAGGGAGAGGAAAGGGGGAATACTGGGGACAGTATGAGAACAAATTATATTCCAAGCTTTTCTTATTATGTCACAGTATATTCTATTGTCATGTATAACTAAAAACATACAAATAAAATTTAAAAATATTAGAGTTGTGTTAAATATAATTTAAACTTATTTACCACTTAAATATCTATTGCTAATGCCTTTACCTTGTATCTTGACATTGTGTTTTACCTTATTCTATTTTTCATTCATATTACCCTGAAAGGAATGTTCCCCTTTAGAGCAGAATTTTTCAAGAGTTTATACTTGTTCCAAATTCTCTATTAGATCCACCCAAAACAGTCTTGCCAAAGTAACCAAACTCCTGCACCTTGCTGTTCCTATACTAGAAGGCTTATTTACTATGTACCACCTTCTGAAGATAATTTGTTTGTCTTTATCTTCTGACAAAAAGAAGTGATTTAAATAAAAAATTGAAGCCAGGCTGCTGGACACAAAGCCAGTGATTCCAAAAGTTCAAATCCAACCTGCATCATTTAGAGTGGGTGACCATGTGCAGGTTTCCTAACCCCTCTAAGCCTCATTTCCTAATCTATGAAAACAAGAAGTTAGTAGAACCTGCCTTGAAAGGCTGTGGGAAAATTAAATTAGTGCATGGGCCTGGCACATGGTTCACCATTCATCATATATTATTTATATTAATTATATGTATATTTTATTTATATTCTATTAATATATTTTATATTATATATGCTACAATATTAGTGTTGATGGTGTTGTTATTTTTGTTCCCACCTGAGGTCAGTGGGGGCCAATACATTTTCACCAATGAATTCTTTCCCCCAAATCCTTGTGGGTGAGTAGTCACCTCTGCCTCTTCCTCAGGCTGCTGTGTTGGACTTCCTGCCTGCTCCAGGCAAAAATTCAGTGCCTTCAATGATAGTCACAGCTCCAGTGTGTGAGGTGAGGCAGGGGAAGGAGGTTAAAAGAAAGGAGTGTGATCAGGGGGAAAAGTACTGACAAGACTACAAACTCAGCACCCCTGATGTAGGACATGCTAGCATGTTAAATTGGCCTTTGCTCTTCACATCTGGAGTCCCTAACAAAAGCATAAGCTTTGCAAAGGCAGGGACCATGCCCTCTCTGTCTTCCAAATCCTTCCACATGGCTGTTTTTAGGTAGCTAAGCCAGCAGCCCTCTCTCTCTGTCCTGCTGATTCATAAAAATGGATGTCGTTCACCTGCATGGTCAGTTTCACAAGGATGCTCATGTTTCTGGGAAATTCCCAACACTTGAGCAGTAATTTCACCCTATTCTTTCTCAAGAATGCAGAGGAGAATGAAAGCAACCCAGGGATATGTTTTAGCTTGCTCCAATTTACTTTTGAAAACACAAATAATTTGCAACCTTATCTTTATATTAATAGTAAGTTACTTTTGACGGCTTACATTGTTCAACTTCACCATTTCAACTAGCATCTTTCTGGATGTGACGTGAAGAAACGGTGATATCAGGAGATGAGACGAGGAGAGCCTAGGAGGCTTAGTGCTGCTCCCCAGCAAGTGTTAGGGACCTCGATTTTCAGCCTGACCCTTCTGCAGGAGGACAAGGTTTTTTGCTTAAATAGGGCTTACATGTCTCTTTAGCAGATTATAACCTGTGTAGGAAACAGGAATTAATTACTCAGGTGTAAGTAGTGGTTCTTAATGGCTGGTATATAAGATTTCAAAAAAAAAATAATGATTCTAATGTTTTTATGATACCAACTTCTGAAAATAAGATTTGGCAAATTTTTTTTCTGCTACCAGGACTATGAAAAAGATTCAGAATAATTATGATTTGGAAGAGGGATCCATATCAGGCCAAAGAAGTTGTCAGAGGGTTGAAGGCCACTGTATGCAAAGACACTGTGTTACCAAGAGAAGGGCATGGGATAGAGCAAGACAAAAACTGAACTTTTGGTTACTTTTTCCTCCACCATTCCTCTCCCTCCCTCTTAGTAAGTGGAAAATCATTCGTGTCCAAGCCAAAAATCTTGAATCATCCTTGGCTTCTCTCTTTCTTTCTAATTCTTCTGATTGATCAGCAGTTCTTGTTTTCTGTTTTCTCAAGTTTCAAAACACTATCAGAAACCAACCATTTGCCCCCACGTCCACAGTACCCACTCTGATCCAAGGGTTCTTGTAATAGCCTCCTAACTAGTCTTCCTGTTCCTACTTTTAGTCCTCTATAATCTGTTTTTGTTCACATATTTGCCCCAGTGGTCTTTTTCAATATTCAAATTGGAATATGTCATTTCTTTACAAACCTTCAATGGCCTCTCATTTCATGTTGTGAAAACCAAAGTTTTTACCATCAGTCTATGAGATCTTACTGAGAGCTTACATCTCAGAGATTTGGTCAGGTCAATTTTTTTTTTTCCATTATCTTCAACATATGGTTGCTTTGCCATTACAAATTTCTTAACTGATTTTAAAGAGCAGATAACTTTAGGACTTTTGAAGTTAAAAAACATTTTTAACACAGAACTATCTATCTGCGCGCGCGCGCACACACACACACACACACACACACACACACACACACACACACATAGATTGATAGTTAGAATCAAAATTCTCATTTTCCACACTAGCACTGGTTTGTATTTTGTCCACTCTTAGATCCAGAGACTCTTAATTATAGAAAATTGCCTTGGGAAGTGAAAAATCAAACCAATTGTATTAATGAGGAAGAAAACTGCAAAGTAATAGACCTAATGACTTGGAGTCCAGGATTACCATGAAGTGCTTTTTTCTCCACTTAAAACATAGGTGTAATGCTAGATGGAGTCAGAGAAATCATAACTCATTTTGACAATTTAAAATCTCAAAGCTGTTTATTTATGAGACTGGGGGTATTTTATTTTCACCTAATTCAATCATGAGGTGGAAATCATGCTCTGGTGTGAATTCCAGCAAGGAAATAAGCGTCCCTTTATTGTGTTCATTCAGACCTTTTGCATCTCAAGGGAACAGAGCAGCTGTCTTGGAGTTTGATGAGCCCAGTTCTGACTAAGAAGGAGACCTGAAGAGGCCCTGGTGGGGCTGCAGCAAGGGCAGCGAGGTGGTTTCTATTTGGGGAGCTGGGGAAGGGCCGCCAGCATGTCATTAGAGTGCTTTCCCATCGCTCACTGCTGCCACTCCACAGCCACCTCCCAGCCATGCTCTGGGCTGCAGAGGGAGAGCAAGTCTGCACCTGTCAAGGGCTGCTCCCTCCTGCCCTGGGGAGACCCCGTGCTGACCTCTGCCCTTGGGCCTGACAGCTGGGCACCGAGTTTTGCCTGCCTCCGCTGTCACTTGTAGAAGGTGACCAGTGATTAGTAACCCTCTCCAGCATCCACGCAGGAGGCCTCTGACCCAGCTCTGCCATGCAGCCTGTGAGCCGGTGCCTGGAAATGTCTGTTCACAGGTTGCTTCTAGAAAAGAAAGGTGATTAAAGTGCTCAGTTCAACTTGTGCTCAGTTCAACTCGCCCTTGGGGCTGGGGACAATGTTACAGCTCAGGAAAGCAGTTCTCAAGGAGGAGCTATTCCTTTTCCTGCGACAGTGTCGTTCTCCAGTCCTTTCCCCTTTCCTGACCAGGGAGACAATGACACAGTGTGATTGTAATGGCTGAGCATAGCCAAACTGGGGAGACACCCAGAAGAATCTCCCCGGACACACTCCATGCCCCTGGCTGCTAACCCTGAGCTTCCTCAAACATAAAAAAGGTGTGTAAATAAGTTGCTTAAATTTAAGTGGTTTTCTGAGCATCCGGGTTCAAAACTCATGTCAGTTTGTCATCCTAACATCCATAGCAAGTCTATCTGCTGTTTCCACGTGGCAAGATCCTCTTTGATGTAAAGAAAAAAAAATTTGATCAAACTTCTAGGTATCAGTTTTGATAACCTTTCTACCATCTTTTTAGACATTGCATTGACCTTCCCCCAGGTCACTCCAGCTGGGACACATGAGGAGGCTTCCTACCTCCGTGGATGTGATTTTAGTTACCTTGTCCTTACTATCACTCTAGCTCAGTTCCTGTATATGGTACTTACCCAGCCCAGGCCCCAAGAAAAGAGTCTTAGAGGCAAGATTAGTTAGTTTACCTTCCCCCCATTTCTTTCCTGGGTGGTCTCTGTTTCCTTCCCTCTTTTGTTCATTTCGTTAATTTCAGGAACCCCAGAGCCTGAGCCTGAGCCTCCTCCAAAAAAGTCTGAGCTCCCTACAAATCAATGCCTGCAAATGGCTCCCACAACTGCTTGTCAGGCCTCTGGGACAAACCTCTGTACCCATCATCCCTTTCCCTATCGTTCTAGGTATAATCCATCTCACAGATCACCACATTCTATGTTTACGTTCCCTCAAGCATCTAGCAGGTGAGCCTAGTGGAAAAGTCATGTAATTTGAGACCCCAAAAAACAAGGCTTTGAGTCTCAACTTTATTACATACAAATGTAACTTTGGCAACAGACACTTTCCTGGTATGAGCCTTAGTATGCTCATCTGTAAGATGGAAGTTGGAAGTGATCAAATAAGATCATGTATGACAAAGGTAAAGTTGTTAAATTTTAATGCATTACATAATGGCATTGGTTTGTGTGCATGACTGTTTTAATTCAGAGGGTGGTGGTTAGAAACATGACTGTTGGGGGTTTTACTTCTGTTTAAATTCTGCCTTTGCTATTTACTTAGCTCTGTGACCATGGACAAATGACCTTTATCCGTTAAACCCTAGTGCTGTCATCTGTAAAATGGAGATAACAATATTTATATTTTAGGATTGCTGAAGCATTAAGTCAGATGATGTTTGTTAAGCACTTAGTATGGTTCTCAACATATCATAATAAATAGTAGTTGCTTTTGTCATAATGTTTATTTTGACTTGATTGGAAAAATATTCCTGGACCAAAGATTATTGGTCTGAAAATTGGAAACTTTAGGCTTTTAATCTACCTCCTTTCGTCATCCACACCAGAATTTTTAAAATCATTAAAAATGCATTAAAATGCATATAAACCAAATATAATGTGCATACCGGTAATCTGGTAATCCTAGCCACTAGGGAGACTGAGGCAGGAGGATTGTAGGTTCAAGGCCAGTCTCAGCCACTTAGCAACACCCTGTCTCAAAATAAAAAAATAAGAAGGGCTGGGGATCTGGGGCTTGCTGGAAGGATTACCTCTGTTGAGACAGCTCATACCTGTTCCATGAGGTCTCTCATTCTCTCTTCAACAGACCTGTTCTCAAGGCAGTTGCCCTGAGAATAAATGGAAGAGCACAAGTACTCTTGAGACACAATGTCTCTTCTGCTCCATTCTGTTGGGTAAAAGCAATAAAATGGAGTCAGACTACATAAAAGGAGAGAGAAAATAGACTCCACGTCTTGATGAGAGGATGCACAAAATCATAGTGCCAAGAGTGTGGAAATGGAGAAGCAAGGGAGTGAGGCTATTTTTGCAAGCTATAATGTATGTTTCCACTTCTGTATTGCTCTCTGGAAGCTGTATGTCATTTATGTTCCCACTTGCAGTATGTGAGTTTCTGTTCCCCTGTATTCTTGCTTGCACTTGATAGAATACATTTTTAAATAAATCTGATAATATAAGGTAGGTGATGTCACATTGTTATTGTGGCCCTTTAATTTTCCTCTTCTTATATCTAGTGAAGTTGAGCATATCCTTTTATATCCACTAGCCATTTATGTTTCTTCTAAGAATTTCCCATTCATATCATGCTATTTTTTATATTAAATGTTTGACTTGGTGTGGTTGATTTCATGAAATATTTCATATATTTGATTCTTTAACTGCCATTTCACTGCAGATTTTCCCTCCCATTCATTTATCCTTTTATCTCTGATGTCCTTTGCCATAGGCAAAAATACATTTTCTTTTTTGAATTTTGCTTTTTGATAAATTACCCTCAACTTTCAAGCTTTTTAATATGTTATACCATTTTTCTGTAAAAAAATAGTTTTAAAGTATCCATTTCACGTTTAATTCCTTAATGCATGTGAGATTTATTTCTATGTATGATGTGAGGGCATTTTTTTCCTTTGTGGTGAATTCCCCTTTTTGAAGAGTACATCTTTTCATATTGATATTTGCTGATGTATCTATTATATACCAAGATTCCTTGTATGGGTGAGGCCATTTCTAGATGCTCTGTAAGTTTCATTGACTCACTTGTTCATTGTATTGACCAAAATCTACTTTTTAAATTTAGGATGACTTTGCATATGGACCAGTTTTGATTATGAACCAGTTTTAATGAGAAAAAAACTTTCCATTAGTTTCAAATTGCTTAGCCACTTGTGTATATATATTTCTTTATATTAATTATATACGGAACAGTTTTTTAAAATATATAATTTTCCTTTTCTGAAAGGTTACACAACTGTTTTCACTGGTCATAAAGCTTGATCCTCTCAAATACATGGTCATTCCTAGACAAGGGGACATGTGCCTAGTGAAAAAGGATTTGTATTATTGTATTCGGCTTTGATGCCTCTCATTCTGGTAGAACCATTTCTCTGTTTCTCAATGTTCATACTTGCAGAACAATACTATTAATGTAAAATCTTAAAAACTGTAGTAATGCTTTATTACTCTGAAACCTATTTCTAATTAGAGCTCTAGGTACTTTTTGAGCTCTAAAAACCTCAGATGCAATCCCTCATCTCAGATGTCTCAGAATCTAGCCTCTTTACTTATTCATTCAACAAATATTTACTAGTGTCCTATTACACTGCTGTTTCTGCCCTAAGTTCTAGGGACAGAGTGGCTTACTCATCAGTCCTTTGGGAAAGAAGAGACAATGATTATTTTTATTTTATAGGTGGAGGAACTAAAGCACAAAAGTTCTGCTTAGCTAATTTGATTCAATAGCAATTGCATTTGCTAAGTACTTACAGATTTTCAATCCCAGACTGTAGAATGATGTGTTAGCTGCTCTGGGATGGCAGTATTGAAGATGAAGACACGTTCCCTTCAAGCTTGGCCTCATCTACCATGACACCTCACTGTCAACATGTAGACATTCCACTTACATTCCTAGGAGGCAGTTTTCTTCCATTGCTTCCTCAGGCAGGTTAGACTTTTAGTTGATTTTTGAAGAATGGAAGTGTTGGTGTCTGATTTCTTATGAAATGATTGTGTGAAACATATTATGGGCCAGAGTAGTTATTGAAGCCGAAAGGGACCTTGGGAGAAATGTAACTTCACACAGAAGAGGGGAGGAGACATTAGGCAGGTTGGAATGGCTTTAATGTCTGGAGCACAAGGAGGTGAAATGAGTGGTGCATAGCACGCAAGAGCTTGGTGCTGATAATGCCAAGGTCGCGGGTTCGTTCCCCGTACGGGCCACCAAATGCTGCAGTCTGGCTGGGCACAATTCAGGAGCCACTTGTCAAAAGAAACTAACTTTATTTTTAGAACCACACACGCCAAACAAAACAGCTCCTCAGGAAAAACCCTCAGAGCCCAACTGCCACCACCGGCTTCCCACAAGCCTCTCCCACAAACACAAGCCTCACCACCTCCCACAATCCTCCTGCTCTTGAGGCCAATTGGCTGGGTCGTGTGGGTGGAGCCAAAGAAGTCCCCCAATGAGCATCACCACAGAGGAGCCAATCAGCTAGATGTTGCTGGGGCCGCTGTGAGCCAATCATCAGCTGGCAGTCTGAAAGTTTGCTGGCAGCTGGAAGTTTGCTGGGGCCCCTTCGGCTGTGGCTCTCAACAGTCTCCTATACCTCCTGGCTGGTGGAGCTCAGTGTATTAAGAGACCCTATAAAAATTGCTATCATGTGCAAGCTACATAATCCTCATTTCAATCTACTTTCTTTGCTTCCATGTAATTTTGTTTACAAAATCTTTTAGTCCACCACCTAGACTTCATTGTTCTCTCATCTATGCCCCCAAGCCTGCTATGTGCCAACAGTTTTTTTTAATATTTATTTTTTAGTTGTAGTTGGACACAATACCTTTATTTCTCTTATTTATTTTTATGTGGTGCTGAGGATTGAACCCAGGGTCCCGCACATGCGAGGTGAGTGCTCTACCACTGAGCCACAATCCCAGCCCACTCCCAACAGTTTTGAATTACAACATCTATAATCTTCAGCACACTTGATGATCTGTCTTCCTGAGAGCAGCTACCCATGTCTTTAGCCTTGGTGCACTCATCAACTAGCACTGAACCTGTTAGCTGATAAAATTTTTTTTGACAGACTCTCCCATAAAGGTCTACTATTTACTGGATAACTAGAATTGTTTGGGTTTGTATTTTTAAATCTGTGTATTCAATGCATCTTAAGAGGCAATAAAATGTTGGCAAGGATACGGGAAAAAGTACTCAATCATGCGTTGCTAGTGAGAATGCAAATTTGTGCAACCACTCTGGAAAGCAGTATGGAGACACTTTAGAAAACTTGGAATGGAACCACCATTTGACCCAGTTATCCCACTCCTAGGTTTATACTCAAAGGACTTAAAATCAGCATACTACACTGATGCAGCCACATCGATATTTAGAGCAGCCCAACTCACAATAGCCAAATTATGGAACCAACCTAGATGCCCTTCAACAGATAAATGGATAAAGAAAATGTGGTATATATACACAATGCAATATTATTCATCTTTTAGGAAGAATAAAATTATAGCATTTGCTAGTAAATGGATGGAGCTGGAGAATATCATGCTAAGCGAAATAAGCCAATCCCCCAAACCCAAAGGCCAGATGTTTGCTATGCAGATGATAACTCACAATAAGGGAGGTAGGCTAAGAAAGTATAGAAGTGCTTTAGATTAGGTAGGGGGAGTGAAGGGGAGGGATAGGGGGTAGGAAGAATAATGTAATGAATCAGACATGATTACCCTATAATGTACATATATAACTACATGACCAGTGGGATTCTACATCATGTACAACCAGAAGAATATGAAATTATTCTCCATTTATATATTATGTATCAGAGTACATTCTATTGTCATGTATAACTGATTAGAATAACTTAAAACAATTTGGAAAAGGGAGGAAATTCTGACACATGCTACAGCATAGTTAAACCTTAGGGACATTATGCTAAGTGTCATAAGCCAGTCATAAAAATAATTGCTGGGTGACTAGACTTAGGAGGTACCTAGACTAGTCAAACATAGTGACAGACAATAGCCTGGTGGACCCAGGGGCAGAGGGGAGGAGCAATGGTTAATTGTTACTGAGTAGGTAGAGTTTCTGTTTTTTTAAGACAAAAACATTTTGGAACTTGATTGTGCAATGATGTGAATGTACTCAACACTGCTGAACCATGTGCTTAAAAATTATTAAGGTAGTAAATTTTATATTATTTATGTGCATTCTACCACAATTAGAAAAATTTTAAATGTAAATAAAAGTCAAATAAATACTAAAAGAAGGAAAGAAGGAAAGAGGCAACACACAGTTGCACTGGTACTGCAGTTTGTCACAGAATCTCATGATCATGTGAGAGCATGGGTATTGATGTAGAATGTGATGTGATTCTGAAAGAAAGCTCTAGAGAGTAGACTCAGCCAATAGAGCAGAGTGGATGGTCAATGAGTCACCTGTCTTGGACTAGACTAGGCCTTGTTGTGATTTAGAAGAAAAATATTTTCTTAGTAACAGAAAAATGTCCCCCTAAATCCATGTACTCAACATTATTCTACAAACTTGGAACTCAAATAACTCAAAGTTACTAAAAAAAGTAAGAAAACCAAATAAATCTGGTGTTTCCTATATTTGGATTCTCTTTTGTTTTTATGTTAAATTCCCAGATTCCCTTTATGATATTTGTCTTGGGTTTTTAAAGAATGTTCATTTGGATATAGATTATGTGACACATCTGGGAAAACCAGGAACAGAACCTTACTTGAGAAAAGCTTTAACTATTTAAGATGATTTTTATCAACTTGCTATGCATTTACTAAGAATTTTCAGTGAATTTAGTACCATTTTGAAGAAGAATTACAGGGAGGTAAAAAGAAACAAACCCCAAGGTATTTACATCCTTCAAAGAGCATCCTATAATTTACTGGAAGATCAAGACAAAACTCAGAGAGCAATAAATAAGGTAAAATAAAACACAAAGCACTGTATGTTACAGAATACTCTCACTGGAGGAATTGGAGGAAGAAGCTGTCAGTGAAAAGCATCTCCACAGGAGGTAGCACAGGATTATGGGCTTTAGGATCAAATAATTCTTGTTTTGAATCCCAGTGCTACTATCAGTAAGCAGACATGTAACCCATCTGTTTCCTTGTTTGTAAAACTGAGCTGTTTACTACATACTTTGCCAGTTATTACAAATAAAGAATAGAAATACAAATTTACATTTGTAAAACACAAATGTCTGGCATGTAGAAGGGCTCTTAGAAAAGTTACTGTTATAATTAATAAAACCAGAGGAATTATGGTCTTCTAAACTAACCAGAAGCACAGCAATAACAGTGGTAAATAATAGTGGGCCCCCATGTGCCAGACATTTTGTTAAGTATATTCCACCAATTTTCTCATGCAGTGCTTTCAATTGTTGTATGAGAAGTATTATCACCTGCATTGCACAAGAGAAAAACCAAGAGTCATGAAAGTTGCTTAAGTTGTCCAAAATTTCACAAATTTGGGATTGACACAGGTCCCATATGTGACGGACACTAAGCAGGCTTAATCCACATTCAGGGTCACAATTTGTTATCAAAAATTTGAATGCTGTTGCTGCATGCATACTTAGCCAACCTTTGGACTTCAATTTGCTTTTCAGGTTGAATATTATTTCACTATACAAAGAGCCTATTCCATAGTGTCAGCTTCATAGTGGACCCCATTATGTTCTTGGACAGAAATTGAAGACCAAAGCACAGCTTGGCAGCCTGACAGTGTTGCTGATCCCATCTCACTGTTAGGACCTTGGAAATGAAATCAGGCCACCAAATGTGAAGGCCTTCTCTGGAGGACTCACTGCAACCAATGTTGCTATGAACCTACTACCAGAGAACACCTGTCTGGTCAGCCGCATGTAGAAGGTTGGAAAGGCGTGTGAGGTACCTGGCCAGACCAGAGTGAGAAAAAAATCAGAGGAACAGACACATAAACCCCTAGCCTCCTACCAACTCTGAAGAAACTGCACTTTCAAAACATGCAGGAAAGCGCTAAAAGCCCGACCCAGAAAGTGTCTAGAGATGGAAAGAAATCCAATCAATTCGCTACAAAGTTACTAATAAAAATAAATGAAAGTCAGAACTTTTCAGCTAATGGATATTCTACCTCCAAAATCAACAATGAAAATTTTTTTAAAAAGGTGGAAAGGGTCAGCAGAAAAGTAATAAGTGACCATCAGGTGAAATAGATCCAATATACATGTATCAGGGTTTATGAAGGACAAACAAAATGTTTTAGTCAGTTTTTAGTTGCTGTGACCAAAAGATCCGACAAGAGAAATTTTAGAGCAGGGAAGTTTATTTGGTGTTCATGGTTTCAGAGGTCTTGGTCCCGAGACAGCTGGCTTCATAGCTCTGGGCCCAACATGAGGCAGAACATCATGGTGGGGTAGAAGGAAGCAGCTCAGACATGGCCACGAGGAAGCAGAGAGGGAGAAAGAGAGAGCTCTTGTTCCTTGGGACAAAATATATAACCCCAAAACACGTCTCCTCCTGTGACCCACCTCCTCCAGCTACAACTTACCTGCTTACAGTTACCACCCAATTAGCCCATTCAAGTGGATTAATGCACTGATGAGATCATCCCTTTTTTTTTCTTTTTTTAAAATTGGTTGTTCAAAACATAACAAAGCTCTTGACATATCATGTTTCATACATTCGATTCAAGTGGGTTATGAACTCCCATTTTTACCCCAAATACAGATTGCAGAATCACATCGGTTACACATCCACATTTTTACATAATGCCCTATTAGTAACTGTTGTATTCTGCTAACTTTCCTATCCTCTACTATCCCCCCTCCCCTCCCCTCTCATCTTCTCTCTCTACCCCATCTACTGTAATTCATTTCTTTCCTTGTTTATTTTCCCATTCCCCTCACAACCTCTTATGTGTAATTTTGTATAACAATGAGGGTCTCCTTCCATTTCCATGCAATTTCCCTTTTCTCTCCCTTTCCCTCCCACCTCATGTCTCTGTTTAATGTTAATCTTTTCCTCCTGCTCTTCTTCCCTGCTCTGTTCTTAGTTGCTCTCATTATATCAAAGAAGACATTTGGCATTTGTTTTTTAGGGATTGGCTAGCTTCACTTAGCATAATCTGCTCTAGTGCCATCCATTTCCCTGCAAATTCCATGATTTTGTCATTTTTTAGTGCAGAGTAATACTCCATGGTGTATAAATGCCACATTTTTTTTTTTATCCATTCATCTATTGAAGAGCATCTGGGTTGGTTCCACAGTCTAGCTATTGTGAATTGTGCTGCTATGAACATCGATGTGGCAGTATCCCTGTAGTACGCTCTTTTAAGGTCTTCAGGGAATAGTCCGAGAAGGGCAATAGCTGGGTCAAATGGTGGTTCCATTCCCAGCTTTCCCAGGAATCTCCATACTGCTTTCCAAATTGGCCGCACCAATTTGCAGTCCCACCAGCAATGTACAAGAGTACCCTTTTCCCCACATCCTCGCCAGCACTTGTTGCTGTTTGACTTCATAATGGCTGCCAATCTTACTGGAGTGAGATGGTATTTTAGGGTGGTTTTGATTTGCATTTCTCTGACTGCTAGAGATGGTGGGCATTTTTTCATGTACTTGTTGATTGATTGTATGTCCTCCTCTGAGAAGTGTCTGTTCAGGTCTTTGGCCCATTTGTTGATTGGGTTATTTGTTTTCTTATTGTTTAATTTTTTGAGTTCTTTGTACACTCTGGATATTAGGGCTCTATCTGAAGTGTGAGGAGTAAAACTTTGTTCCCAGGATGTAGGCTCCCTATTTACCTCTCTTATTGTTTCTCTTGCTGAGAAAAAAACTTTTTAGTTTAAGTAAGTCCCATTTGTTGATTCTTGTTATTAACTCTTGTGCTATGGGTGTCCTATTGAGGAATTTGGAGCCCGACCCCACAATATGTAGATTGGAGCCAACTTTTTCTTCTATCAGACGCAGAGTCTCATCCCTCTTATGATCTAATTGTTTCACCTCTCAACTTCCTTGAATTCTCTCTCACATGAGGTTTTAGGGGATACCTTGTATCCAAATCCTAATATAAATAATGTAACAGAACTAGTATTTTAAACTTAGAACAAGAAATCTGTTTGCAAATAAGAAAAAAAAAAACTTAAATTTACTTATTGAAAAGTCTGACCAGGTACCCAGAATTTGACTTGCAAATATTAACCATGATACATATCTTAGAAAAACAAAGAAAAATTCACTGGGCCTCCAGACAAAAAGTCATATTAGCTATGAAAGAGAATCAGGCTTGCATCAATTTTCTCAAGAGCAGCATACAGAGGAAGGCAATAGCGGGAATAAGATTTTCAAGAGCTTCAAGAAATAAAAGAGAAGCCAAAGATATTTTAACATAACTAAGATATTCTCCAAATATCAAAGCTATTATTTTAAAAAGAGCAATTTTGAAAAGCAACATCTCAAAAAAACCCCACTTTCTGAGATATCTACTAAAGATGAACTTATTCAAACAAAAGATAACTAGGAAAACTTCAGCAAAATATGGTTAGAATTTAATATATTTGAGTGTAGAGCTAATAGTAATACAAAGATGGAGATGTTGGTGGAAGAAGAATATATAAAGGAATATATGCTTTGACAAAGAAGAAATAATGCAAATAAAAATGATTGAAGGGGAAACAAAAGGGAAAAATGAATAAGATAATTGACTTTATTAAATAGACAAATAGTAAACAGTTAATTTAAAGAAAATATTAGTGGAACTGCCACTAGAATGAAAATACAGGCCTCCCAAAACACCAAAATAACTTTTTAAAAGAAAAAGTAGACACACCAAATAAAGAGAAGAGCAAAGCAAATATAACCTAATGCAAATAAAATCGTATCACAGAATTGAGACCAAATAGTCAGTCATGTCAGTGTGAGTGCTTCTAAGTCACCTATTAAAGGAAAGTGGATTTCAATGTTTAAACCGTATCTGCTCTCCCGTGTTTATTTCAGCAGTCTTCCCGGTAACCAAGATGTGGAATGAACCTAAGTGTCAACATATGGATATGCGGTATATACACATAAGCAGCCATGAAAAGGACAAAAATCCTATTGTTTATAGCAATATAGATGAACCTGGAGGACATCATGTTAACTGAAGTTAGTCAGGCATAGAAGACAGATATGCATGATCTCAAGTATGGAATCTGAAGAAGGGATCTCATGGAAGTAGAGACAAGAGTGATTACCAGACACTGGGAAGGATAGGAAGAAGAGGAATAAAAATAGAAACTGGTCAGCAGGTACAAGATTATAGACAGGAGGAATAAGCTTGGTATTCAGATGCACAGTAGGATGCTAGGGTTAATAATATTGCATGCAATGTTCTTGAAATGGAAAAGTGGTAAATGTATGAGGTGATAAATCTGCTAAATATCCTGATTTGATGAATATGCAAGGAATACATATATTGCAGCATCACATGGTGTCCCATTAATATGCACAATGGTTACATGTCAACTAAAATCAAAAAAGAAGAGATTTTCAAATTGGCCTCAAAAACAAAACGCAACTTTGTGCTATATACAAGGAACATACCTGAATCATCTCTGTTTCAAGCTGGATTGGCAGACAGAGGGCTGGTGAGACCCCACTCATTGTTCTAGGTCCCTGCAGAGCTGCTCAGCCTGAAATGTGCTCTGGAGTCAGATCTTCATGTATGTGGAATGGTGTTGAAAGACTCTTCTGGGATTCAGTGCTGTTTCTCCTGGGAAGATTTAAGATGTTTGTTTGCTTCCGCAGAGTCCTTATTATAGAACCCCTTGGGGAAAATTCCTGTCTTGCCTTTGTTTTAAGTTTTATATCTTTTAAGTAACTTATTAGGTTTTTTCCCTAAAATCATGAATGAATCTTGGAAAGGAGACTTCAAGTTATATGTAAAAGCTGCAAAAAAGCACCAATCTCATCCTAAAAATGAGGAAAAAATGATGTTACAAAAAAGGTAAAATAAACAAACAAACAAACAAATAAAAAAGCAGAATTGAAGATGCAAAGAAACCTCAATGAATTAATCCAAAAAGTAATGAGTCTTTCCAAGGAGTCAAGACCTATGCATTTTTTTATTGTTGTGGAGTGATGGGAAGAGAACAAATGTTCCATAGAAAAAGGGAGGATAAATTAACTAGTCATTTAAGTATAAATAATATTTATTTATTGAGGTATAATTGAAATAAATTGCCTATATTTAAATTGTATAATTTGTTAGGCTTGACAAATTTATATACCCATGAAGCTATCACCACAATCAAAATAATGTACATTTTTATCACCCAGAAAGTTTTCTCCAGTTCTTTTTCATGTTTCCTTCTTTGCACTGCTTGCCCCATATAAGGAAACCACTGATTTGCTTAATGTTACTAAGGATTAGTTTGTATTTTTTAGAATTCATATGAATGGAATTGTGTAGTAGTTATTATTTTTTGCCCAGCTTTTTTTTTGACTCATCCTGAGATCCACTCATGTTTTGCTGCCGAAGTCTGGCTTGGCACAAATCAGGAGCCACTTGTCAAAAAGAAACTAACTTTATTTTTAGAACTACAAACGCCAAACAAAACAGCTCCAGGGAAAAACCCTCAGAGCCCAACTGCCACCACCGGCTTCCACAAGCCTCTCTTCCTCACACCAGCCTCTCAACCTCCCACAATCCTCCTCCTCTTGAGGCCGATTGGCTGGGTTGCGTGGGCAGAGCCAAAGAAGTCACACAATGAGCAGCTCCGTGGAGGAGCCAATCAGCTAGATGTTGCTGGGGCCGCTGTGAGCCAATCATCAGCTGGCAGTCTGAAGGGCAGGGAAACAGTCCAATGAACATCACCGCAGAGGAGCCAATCAGCTAGATGTTGCTGGGGCAGTCTGAAGCTTGCTGGCAGCTGGAAGTTTGCTGGGGCCCCTTTGGCTGTGGCTCTCAACATTTTGCAATAGTATTTCATTTTTTTTTTTTTTAGTTCTGAGGATTATTCTATTGTATTGCATTCTAACAGTTAGCTGAACCTGTAGAACAATGTTGAATAGAAGTTGTAAGAATTGACATTCTTATCTTTTTTCTGATCTTGGGGAAAATATTCAGTCTTTTACTATCAAGTATATTAATTGTAGGTTTTCTGAAGATTCCCTTTTTCATATGGAGTACATTCTCATTTATTCCTAGTAGGCAAAGATATGTACTCAGATGGATGAATAGATGTTGATATCTACTGGACACTTTCCCTGGGCCTATTAAATGATCATATGGTTTGAATTTTTCATTTTTTGCTAACAGTGAATTGTTCCCATTTGGAAATGTAAAATAGATCTTACATTCTTACGATAAATCCCACTTGTCTCACTAAATCATGAGATACAGTCCTTTTTATTATCATGGATTTGATTTCCTAAAATTTCATATAAAAATTTTGCATCTGTGTTCATGAGTGCTACAGATTTACTATAGTTTTCTTATATTTGTAAGGTTTTGTTTGTTTGTTTTGATGTCAGAGTAATCCTGGGCCCTAGAATGGCCCCTAGGACATGTTCCCTTCCCTTTAATTTTCTGGAGGAGTTTATGTAGAGTTTGTATTATTTCTTCTTAAATTATTTAGTATAATTTATTAGCAAAGCCATCGATGCTTGGAGTTGTCTTTGTTGTACTTTTTAAAGTACAATTGTTTCTTTAATAGATAAATGGCTAAGTTATTTCTTGGATGAGTTTTGGTAGTGTGTTATAGTTTCTCGAAATATTTTTTATCCTTTACGGTCTGAAGAACTTGTAGTGATGTCTCCTTTCCTTTCACATTCCCTATATTAAGAATTTGTGCCTTTCCCCCTTTTCTTATGACTCTCTCTAGGCTTATCAATTTTTATTGCTTTCAAAAAAAAACCAGCTTTTTTTTCCACCAATTTTGTCTACTTTTTAAACGTTTTCAATTTCACTGAATTCTCCTCTGATCTTTATTTCTTCTGCTGCTTATTTTGGGTTTTGATTTAGAACACTAGTTACAAATACCAGAGTATTTTGTGAGGTGGCTGAAGATTTTTTAATGAGAATTGTCTATGTGTATGGTTTTAGGAATAGCATTGACTTCGTAGAGAATCACAGAGTTACTTGCTACTTTATTAGTAGCTGTGTCAAGAGAAAATGGTCAGAGTAGTGCACTTTATATAACTTATTATAGAGTGGTAAAAGGTCATACAAGTTCCAAATTTAACATTTTGAATGGTTAGATTCATTTTTACCAGTGTGATTAGTTATATAATTTGAACAACAACCAATCTTAAAAAAAAAAAAAAGGAAATAAAGAACAAACTGATTTCTAGATTTTGGTAATATTTCTTTTCAAATACAAAACTATTGTAGGGCAAATTCTTTTGACATGTTTACTTATATTAGTCCTATTCGAACTGTGAATTACAATATATTACCCTACCCCCGAGGATACTTCTTTTTTATTTTCCACATCTCCTTGCTTCATATTCATCTTTTCTGAATGCATTTGCTCTCTAGGCACTTTGAATTATACAGAAATATAGGCTTGATCGTTCGGCAGGAGCTCTGGATTTTGAGACAAATTTGCTTCCCAATCCTTATTCTACCATATTATAATTATGAGACTTTGGAAAGTTATTTTCCTCTCAGTGCACATGATTGTCTTAATAAGTAAAAATGGAACTAAAAGTTCTGTGTCAAAATTGCTATGAAGATTAAGTGAAAGAACATATGCTAAGTGGCCTTCCTATTAGCAGTTCTTAATTCACTTTCTTTTCATTACATACCAATGTTGCCAATTCCTTGCAGTTACAAAGAGATCTTGCTTGAATGGCTTCCTGTAGGTATAGTCCTTCAGGACTATAGCTTTTCTGACTCAGGAAGTGGTTGCAAGAGGGAATTGCTTCATACTCTGCCATGTGAAATCCAGACAAGGAGCATTAACATCCCAGATAACTTTGATAAACAAGCAATGGGATCCTATGGATAAATGCTTCTGAGGACATATCACGAGCCTCCTAAGATGATCTAACAGACAATGCCCCACAAACTATCCATAGTGTTGGCCATTTTGATCAATTATCCTTTTATGAGATTTTCCTTTCTCTGTCTCTCCTGCTTCCTGGGATCACTTCCCATATAGGCCATTTGTACTCTTTGTTTTAGACTCAGCCTTTGGAGGAATTCATACTAAATCAACTCATATTATGTTTATTATCTGTGCTAAGTCCTGCAGAAACCAAGGAGAGGAAGATAGATAACTGTCCTAGAATATTTCACAGTATAATTCAAGAAACAGGTGATTAATTACGTAATTTCAATACAGTAAGTTTATTTACAATTTACACTTACCGGATATTTATCAGTTAACTAACTCAAAGCTTCAAGTTTAATGTACTAAAAGCATGTCAGTTAAGCCAATGGAAACCGGTTTGCTTTTGTGCTCAACAAATATCTTGCGAGACTCTTCTAAGAAAATGTAGGTAGCCACAGTTCATTCGTTTTTCACTGAAGTGTAATTTGTCTTTGTGAAAATGTATCACTATGACTTACCCATTTCTCTGTTATATATTTAGGATTATTTATATTTTTAAATTCTTTTGTTATAAATATTGCTGCCAAGAATAAGCTCAAACCTGTGTCTTGAAGTACATGGGCAAAAGTTTTCCTGAAGTGCATCCTTAGAAGTATGTAGTAAAGTAGTAAAGGAGTAGTAGTGTAGTTGGTAGTAAAGTGAGTTTATCTTCAATTCTACTTCATTAATTCGTTGAAGATTATCTTCATGATTTTATCTTCAATTTTACTACATAAAATCAAGTAGTTTTACAGAGTAGTTATAAGAATGTACACCTCTTCAAGCATTGTGTAAGATTTCTGGTTTCTCTACAACATGATAACATTTTATGTTGTCAAACCTTTTCATTTTCACAGTGTAATATGTGTAATATGGTATCTTGTTATTTTTTTTTTAATTTTACTTTCTCTGACTACTAAGGGGATTGAAATTTGGTTTATGTTTGTTGACCTTGTTCATTCTTTTGTGAAATGCTTGTCCTTTTGCCTATTTTTATGCTGAATGTTTGTTTTCTCTTTTAGTTTGTAAAATGAACATTAATCCTTTGACAATTATATGGATTACAAATTGTCAACTTATAACTTATGGCTTATCTTTTTATTTTCTTTATAATACCTTTTGATGAATAGAAATTCCTAATGTAATATAAGTTATGCATCTTTCCTTGTAGTCTTCGAATTTTCAAGTGAAGAAGCTTTGTCCTTATGTCAAAAATATAAATTTATGTATCATCTATAGATTTGCTTATTTATCATTTTTTATCCACATGAAAGTCCTTTACCATCTGGAATTGCTTCCTGAGTATAGGATGTTCTCAGAGCTTAATTTTATTTTATTTTTCCCACAAGGCTAATCCCTACTCTGAAACACACTTTTTAAAATGTCCCTCTTTCTCCTTTTAGTTGGTCATTCCCAATCAGCATAAAACAAACAAACAAAGAAACAACAACAACAAACTTCTTGATTGTTTAGTCAATTCTCTATTCTGTTTTATTTCATTCTATATTCTATTTTATTTTTCAATTTGTCCATTCCTATCAATACCACAGGTATTAAATAGAGTGACCTTGTTTGTTAAGGCCAGTTGCTCAGATGTTCTTAGTCTTTTATAGATTCTTGGCTATTTATTTCTTGCTATTTGTTTTTCCATGGAAATTTGAATATCAGTTTGTCACATTTCGCACACAAAAACTTTAAAACACAAACAAAAAAATGGTTAAAACTTTTACTAGAAGCACACTAAATCAATAGATTAATTTGGGAAACATTTATATTTTCATTATTTGATTCATCTAATATATGAACACATTATATCTATCCATCTATTAAAATGTTCCTTAATGTTTTTTAGTATAATTTTCAATCTTCTCATGAAGGTTAACACATTTTTTCTAATGCTTGCATTCCTAAATACTTTATATTGGAATACTATTTTAGATGACATTATTGAAATTACATTTTCTACCTATTTTGCTATTATATAGAAATGTAACCAGATTTTATATATTTATTTTGTGCTATTCTTATTAAATTATTTTATTAATGCTAACAACTTATCAGTGGATTTATTTGAATTTGAATTTTCTATTCAGATAGTCATACTTTCTTTTTTTTAAAAATATTTATTTTTAGTTGGACACAATACCTTTATTTCACTTATTTATGTTTATGTGGTGCTGAGGATCGAACCCAGGGTCTCACAAGTGCGAGGCGAGCGCTCTGCCACTGAGCTACAACCCCAGCCCCAGATAGTCATACTTTCTAAGAAGGCTTTTTTAGTCCTTATACCTTTTATTTATGTACCTTGCCTTACTATGTTTAAAGGTAGTATAATAATGAGCACCTTTGTGTCCCTGATTTAAAGAAATTTATTTCTTCATTTGGCAGATTGATTACTACAGTATTTGGGACTCCTTTATTAGGATTTCTCTTCTAGTGCCACATTTTTATTTTGATTGAATGCTCTTCTTTATCTGTTGAGATTATCATACAATTTTCTTCCATAAGCTATTTTAGTGATGAATAATATTAACTAATTTTCTTCTGTCAAATCAGACTTTCATTCCTTGGATGGATTCTACTGGCTCAAAATATACTCTTTTTTTTTTACATTCCAATTTTGTTCTGGCAATTTTTATATTTATTTTCATAGATAAGAATAAAATATAATTGCCCTTTCCCTCCTGCCTTGTTAGGTTTTGATGTCAGGATTTTATTAGACTCTTAAAATGAGTTGAGGGGAATTTCTGTTTTCTTATATTTAGGAATAGTGCATACAAGGTTTAAATTATTTGTTCCTTGAATATTTGACAAAACTTACCTTTTATTTTTGCTTTTCCTTTTTTTATGAGAGGGCATATTATTTTTGTTACTATAAGATTTAAATTCTGAATTAAGTTTTTATTCTTCTAGAGTCAATTTTGGTAAGTTATATTTTCTAAGAATTCATTTTACATAAGATGTTTAATGTATTGATATAGTTGTTTGTAATATTTTCTTATTATCTTTTAAACAACAAAAGCATCCACAGTTATGTCCACTTTTTTGTTCCTAATATTGCTTAATATTTGTTGCCTAATATTTTCACCTTCTTTATTTTGTTCTTACTTGAACTTACAAAGTTTGATCTATTTTGTTAGTGTTTTTAAGAAGCCAACTTTTGTCTTTGATGATTCTCTGTATACTTTTCTATAACTTTAAATTATCTCTGTATGTTTTTCTATAGCTGTGTGACAAATGACTGCAAACCTAGGAGCTTGAGTGATACCCATTTGTTATCTTATGTCAGAATGTAGGTTAGCTGAATCCTCAGCTCAGGGTTTCACCAGGCTGAAATGGGGTTATGATTCTTGTCTGAGGTGTGGGATCCTCTTCCCAGCTCACTGGTTTTGCTGGAATTCATCTCTTTATGGTTATGATTTTAGCCCCCGCTAATAAATGAACACAGTATATCTATCTATCTATTAAAATGTTCCTTAATGTTTTTTTTAATATAATTTTCAATCTTCTCATAAAGGTTTACACATCTTTTTACTGTTGACTGGTGACCATTCTGAGCTTCTACAGACAAAAGAGTTCTTTGCTGTGTGGCCCCTATAGGCAGTTCACACAATATGATTATTTGTAATCTTCCAGGCTAACAGAAAACAGTAATGAAACTTAATTTCTTGACTTCTGTCTCTAACCCCTAGAACCTCTTTGAAAGGGCTCACCTAATCGTCAGAACCATCTACACTCAACAGAAGGGGATTACATTGGATGTGTGAACAAGTATTCAGAATTCTTGAGTCATCTTGGCATTTTTCCTACCATTGGTTTATTTATCTTTTTAAAAATCTTATGGTGGTTTTATTCTGTGGTTTTCTAACTTCTGAAATCAGATGCTTAGTTGATTCGTTTTTTAAAGTATTTTCTAAGATTCATTATTATTTCTCTTTGTGTGTGTGTGTATGTGTGTGTGTGTGTTTAAAAATTTTATTTCAACCCTTTAAAAAATGTTAAACAACAACAACAATAAAAAAACCAAAACAGGGCCATGAGTGTAGCTCAGTTGCCTAGCATGTACCAGGCTCTGGGTTCCATTCCTAGGACCATATAATAAATAAAGATGTAGAAGCAATTGTTAGCTTGCAGGCTCCAATAACAGGCAGTGGGCTGGCTTTGGACCAAGGGCTGTAATTTGCCAAGCCTTGTTTTACGTTGTGAAAATTGGCAAAGCATAATATAAGAGCAAGGACAGATATGTGTATGAGATGATAATGCAAATAATATCTTGATAAAACTGTATGGGTTAGGGAGAGTATTTAGAAAGCACCGGAAACATTGCCTCGTACATAGTAAGTGCTCAACAAGTGATACTGTTATTAGTGCTGATGGATAGATGAATACAATGCTGATTGACACGGTTCATTCTGATATCTCTTAATGAATTTGCTGATACTTTTCTCCCTATAATTCTGTTAATACTTGCCTTAAATTATTGAAAACATGTTATTTTTGTGCACAGCAACTCATAACCATTGTATGTTTTTGATCCATTAACTCATAACTATGTAAAATCTCTAGAAATTTTTGATCTTATTATACCTACCTGTTAATGTGGTATAATTTTCTATCCTAATGTTATAAGTTTTATTGTTTCATTATGTTTTAAATAGGTCTCTTATCAACAGCATATAGTTGGATTTTTAGAAAGTCTAGCAACTTGCCTGTTAATTGGAGTTTTTGTCACAATATATTTTTGTAATTACTGATATAGTTATTTCCAGAAAATTATTTGTATTTTAAAATAGTTACACCTGTTCTATGTTTATTTTACTTTCCTTGCACATCTTATTTTGCATTAATTAAAAAACAATTCTATTATATTTTTCTCCATGATTTTGGAAACTGTTCACCCTATGTTTATCAATTTTTAAATGATTATACTAGATATATAGCATTCAGGTTATTTTGTTAATATGTAAATTTAGTTAGCGCTTTATTCTCCTTCCAAACTCAGAACATCTAAAGTTTTAACCACCTCTGCCAACATATGCTATCTTAAATTTTAGTTCTTTTTGAAACCCCACGTCATTTATTTTTAAACCCTTAGTGTTATCACTTTTCTTGCTGTTCATTTTTCTTTTACCACTTGAATAAATTTACTTATTCTAGAAATATATTTTTCAGAATTTCTTTGAGAAATTGTAGGAAATAAACTTTTTCAATTTTAGATTCTCTGAGAAATATCTTTATGTCACCTTCATTGTGGAGCATAATTCTCTTCAGTACGTAAGTCTAGGTTGTGTATTTCTTAGCATGTTGAAGATATCATTCTACTGTTTGCTGGCTTCCATTCTGTATCTTTTTAGATGCTGTTGATACTTATTATTTGCAGAAGTTATGTTTCATAAAGTTACTGTAAACACGGAATTAATGAATATTGAAGAAGAATATTCACAGAAAAAGGAAGCGCTGGGTCCTCTGAGCCTCTATTTACAGTGTTTTTGTCTGCTGATCAATACATAATCTTGTTTTGTGTGCCTTCTTGTTTAAAGACGACCTTGTGTAAAATATATTGTTGATTCATTAACATTGAACTCACGACTAACAGCACTGTAGCCCATGCATGAATGATGCTTCTCCAACACAGGTATCTTCTCTGTAATGCATAGCTTTGTAATCAGTATTCTTGTGCTTTGGAACATGAAACATTTCAGCACTGTGCTCAGGGGACATTTTATACAGCAAAATCACCAACAAAAGCACAAAAGTGGGGGAACTGTGGCACTGAGCAGACTGGGAAAGAACATGTGTTTAGAGATCTGAAGCATGAAGCATTGGCTGGGAATGTGCATGTCCAGAGACTCAAATACTTGGCCACTTTGTGTGTGTCCCTGCATGACTAGTAAATTCCTGAAGGTATTATTTGGTAATATCTAATAAATCTTAGCAAGTAGGCAAATTTGCAAACATAGAATCTGTGAATAGTGAAGAATAAATATAATTGGTCCTTTTTATTTTCAAGTTGTGGTGATACTGCAGTTTCACTATAATAGTTTATGTATGGATTTTATTTATTTCAATTTTTGTTACTTCTTTTGTCTTCATAGATCTGGGGATTAATATCTCTCATTGGTTATTAAAAAATGCCCATCCATTCCTTCTTCAAATATTCCTTCTCTCATTCTTGTTCTGGAACTCTATATAGACGGTATTTTTATTTTTTTTTTAACCTTATTGTCCATGACTCTTTTATTCAGTATCTTCCTTCTCTTTGTCTTTCTTTATTGCTTTGTAGATTTGTAGATTGCTTTGTAATTTGTTGCTTTGTAGATTGCTTTGTAATTTTCAGTTTGCTAAATCTTTCTACAGCTAAATCAAATCTGCTGGTAAAGCCATTATTGAGATTTAAATTTGTTATTTTAATTATTATAAATCCTAAGTCCTTCTTTATACTTTTTAAAATTACAGTTGTTCTTTTGTATAGCCCCCTTTTGCTTATAATTTTATTCTTTTCTATTTCTTTAAATATCATGCATGTAAAATATTGTAATTTATATCCTATGTCCAGTAAGTAATTAGCACTATCAAAAATTTTAATTGATTCAATATTTTTTCTAGTTCATCATCATGATGCTTTGTTTGCTTATCTATTTTGTGTTTTCTTAGTTTCCTTTTTGTAACCATTAGCCCATCTTCCTTGGAAGTTTATTAGTGGTGGTTTTTTGAGGCCTGGGTTAAAGATGTGATTCTTCCATGAGGATTTAGTTCACTTTTCCTAAGTGTCTGGGGATCATTTTGAACTGAATTGGGAGTTTGAAAGCTTTGGGGGCCACATAGATCGTGTGAATTTAGGCTGAAAAACCTATATGAGGCCCAGATGTGTATCGAAATTCTGAGGAAATATTTTTCTGTTTTACCTAACTTAAATATCTGAGACAGATACCCTTTTTCTGAGTCTGTATCTCTTAGAGGTCACAGCTTTATCAGTAGAGTTGTCTATTCAGTGTTTGAGGTTGAGTATATTTGACTTTTTGTCCCCAGTCTTCCTACCTTGGGAACTAAGAAAACTGAAGCTCAGTGCTCTCAGGCTACAGCTCATTTGATTGGGATTCCTTTTCCCTCCCTCTGTTTTCTTTGTTGCTTGATCCACACCTTCTGGATTTTTTTTTTAAAGCAATATGGTATTCTATCATTTGGTTTCATAATCTATTAGATCCAAGAAGTTTAGGACAATTTTTTTCAGAGTTATTGTCACATGCATACACACTAGATTAGTGTTTTGAAAGCTGCAAACACTAGGAGTAAGAGTAGGAGGAAAAAAAAGAGATATTCTACTCTGTGTGAAGTTTTAAAAACTGTTTTCATTTCAAACTACAAAAGCAGTATGTGTTCATTGTGACAGGGCATTAACATAGAGATGCACAAAGACAAGAATAACAATCTCTTTACCCGGCTCTTTTCCAAGTAGCCAATATCTGTCATTTCAGATATATATTTTTATTTAGTTCTATCAGTTCACAAAATCATATGTAAACATATACACAATATAGGTCTTATTTCTTTTTATTTTTTTTTTAAAGAGAGAGTGAGAGAGGAGAGAGAGAGAGAGAATTTTTTTTTTTTTAATATTTATTTTTTAGTTCTCGGCGGACACAACATCTCTGTTGGTATGTGGTGCTGAGGATCGAACCCGGACCGCACGCATGCCAGGCGAGCGCGCTACCGCCTGAGCCACATTCCCAGCCCGGTTTTATTTCTTTTTATTACCAAATAATGTATTTCTACGACTTGCCTTTTCACATAAAAATTTCTCACATCCATTTCTCCAGGTCAGTATATATAACCTAACTCTGTATTAGCAGCATAATATTCTGTAGTATTCTGTACCCTATTGTATTCAACCATTTCCCTGTTTTTAAGGAGTAGTTTCTTTCCCCTACATTTTTTTTACCACTGAATATAGGGAAAGACTGGCAAGGAATATCCTTATTTTTGCAAAATAGATTCTTTTAGATCTAATCTGTTTTCTAAGAGATTATAGGGATTTATGAGAATTTCCTTTCCTCCATATACTCGCCAGCAATACATATTATCAGTTTTCCCAATAGGTGCCAAACTGGTGGAAATGCATCTCATTTTTCACTTTTTTTTTACAAGGACTTATACTTTCAGTAAGGTTGAACATATTTTCATATGACTAATAGCCATTTGCACCAACTCTAACATGCAAAGCTTCAAATACTTTGTTCATTTTTCTATTAAATGGCTTGATATTTACCTGCAAATTTCTATTGCTCTTTGTAAGTTAGGAATTATACTCTTTTGTCTGTCATATATATTTCAAATATTTTCATTTGTTATTTGACTTTTTAATTGGAGTACAGAAAATTTGAATAAGCTCTATTGAGCTGTAATTTATATATATTAAAATGGACCAGTTTTAAATGTACGATGGGTTGAGTTTTGACAATGGGTACTGTTTTATTATCAGCACCCCAATAATGGCATAAAGTAATTCCATTATCCCCAAAATTTTACACATGCTTCTTTGTAGTGAATCGTCATCTCCCAACTCCAGCCCCAATAGCCTGTGATCTTTTTCTTTGCCTTTTCTGGAATTTTGCATAAATGGAATTATGCAGCATAGAGGGTTTTGTGCCTGTATTTTTTTTTCACTTAACATATTACTTTGGGTTCATTCCATGTCATTGTATAGCATGCCATTGTGTTTGTTGATTTTTAAAAATAGCTGAATAGTGTTCTCTTGTATGAATATTCCACAATTTGTGTATTCATTCACCACTAGAAGTATATTTGGATAGTTTTTATCTATTATAAATAAAAATGCTATGAAAAATTTAAATACAAGGCTTTGTGTAAATATGTATTTCTTTCTCTTGGGTACCTTTCTAGGAGTGGGGATGTGGGGTGACAGAGTAGGTATATGTTTAACTATATAGAAATTGGCAAATTATTTTGCAAAATGGTTTTATCATTTTGCTGTGCATTCCAACCAGTGATAATGGCAAATTCCAGCTGTTTCACATTCTCCCTACATTTGTATCATTGGTATTGTTTTAGTCATTCTGTTGGGTATGTAGTGGTATCACGTGCCTTTAGTTTGCATCCCACTGATGACTAATGATATTTGAGCATTCTCATATCTTCTTTGGCATTTTATTTATTCAAACAGTCTCCCTCTTTTTGTTTTTGTTCTTCTTGTTGAACCACAAGGATCTTTTTTTCTGAAAACAAAATCTTTCTCAGATACATATTTTGCAAATGTTTCCTGCCGCTCTGTGGGTAATGTTTCCATTTTCTTAACAGTGTCTTTCAAGGGCAAAAGTTTTTAAATCTCACAAAAACCAATTGATGTAGTTCTTCTTTCATGTTCGTGTATCTTCTTTAAATAGTCTTTGTAAAGCTGAAGATCACAGAGTTTATTTTTACATTTTTTTCTTTGAGAGGTTTTATAGTGTTGGTTCTTAAATTTAGATTTATGCTACATTTCATGTTGATTATTGAATGAAAAAAGTTTCTAAACATCATATTCATTAACATTCTACCATTTTTCAATACAAAACTATAATTTTTCATATGTGCATAGACATGAAAAAGTAGAGAAGAGTACCTATACACCAAAACAGTGATTTTTTTTTTACTTATATTATCAACAGCAAAGTTTCTCTTTGTTTAGGAGACAACTTTACGAATCCACTTATAAAAATAAGATTAAGTTAAAATTAAAAATTTGAAGATACCTGAGGATATACTGAAAACTTGCCAGAAGTTCTTTGGTTTTTATTGGTGAAGTTATTCAGTCCACAGGCATATCCAATAAAAGGACAATCACTACTGTATGAGGCTTGGGTTTAAAAAGAGCTTAGGTTTTTCTGGTGGATTTAATGCCTTCCAGAGGACCAACATAACTTGTTTTGGCTTATGTATTTGTGTCCCATAGAACAGTGACAGCTATCAGGAAATACTAATCAACAAAGTAGCATATTTTAATCTGTGTATGTTCATGAATCCAGAAGGTGAACTTTTGTCCCTTTGAGAAACTTCTAGAAGGAAAAGTTTGGCCAAATAAAGTTCTACACAGATACATTTTAGCATCAGAGACTATTTTTAAGGTTAACTTTGTGATCCTTAAGTAAAATTTTCATTATTTTGGGAGAAGTATTCAACGCCTTGGGGACAGCGATAGAATGTATAAATCCACATTTAAAACTGTTTTTCTGAAATGATTATTCAGAAAACAATCTATAATTTTATAAAATACTATTTTTCACTTGAAAATGTATTTAATGCATGGACTTAAAAAACTTCAAGTATGTGAAATCATTAGCAAATTCAGATTTGCATCACAAGAGAATTATAGTAGATAAATGACAACTCTAAGTTTCCTTTCTACTTACTCTTCTTTCCTGTCACCCTCTCAAATCAAGACCTGGATGCTAAAATTGTTCTTATTTTCTTGCCCTTCTCCAATAGCCAGAAAAACGAAAACAGGTTTTAAACATCCCCCTTTCTGCTTACAAACCCTTCAATGATTTCCCTCATCTCTTAGGGCAAAGTCACGTTCCTTAATAGACCCCAGAGCTCCAGCCATCGCCCACCTTCACAGCTGTCTTTCTTCACTTTTCCCTGCCCACTGAGCCCAGTTACTCCAACCTGCTTCTGTTCCTTGAATAAGCCGCTTCCCGTGCAAAATCTTTACATGGTGATTTCTTTTGCTTGGAATAATACCCTTCCCTCTTATGGCCTGGCCGACTCAAGTCTCTTATAAATGTTATTTCCTCGGGGAAGGGAAGTTTTTTTTCTAAAGTTCTTTGTGTTCTCTTCCTTCTTGGTAGTATTTAAATAATTGTCTAAGAATGGGTTGAATAACAGACTTTCTACAAGCTGTCCCCGCCTGGGCACAAGTTTCTTGTAACTCTATATCATGATTGTGTTACTCCCACCTAGCACAGTGTCTTGCACAGTGGAGATATTCAACAATTATATATTGGATGAATGGGAGATGAATGCAAACTCCATGTGTTCCATAAATACTCCTGACTTCAACAAATGCCATCAAAGTTAAGGATATAATCCTAGATGTAAAAATGTGAATTTTAGCTATGTGTAGATATTTATTTGCTGTAGAGACCAGTGTTAATCTCTGTAATTACCCAAGTACATTGAGAAAATCATTGACCATCAACTATCCATCTGGAGAGAGGTCATGGGCAATGAGCTGATGATGTCTGCCGGGACTATGTTCCTGTTGAAAGCTTTTATCAACAACTGAGTTGAGAAAGTTGGTATAGTGTTCATTTAGACTGATGGGAAGCTGAAGGGATAAGTCATATGCCTGGTGACATAATTAGTGTCCAGAAGGATCTCGTTCAGGTTAGATAAGGGAATGAAGTAGCAATATATAACTTAATAAAGGAAAATTCAGAATTATTTGAGCAAATATAGAAAAAGAAATGTAAGAGCAAAACGTGACAAGCATAGAGATTTTAATTGACTGGATGAGTCAATAGAATGCATATTTGTCAGAGACATTGATTTGATGTTGGGCTCTTTTAATAGAAACTATGTGTCAACAACCATTGAAATCACTGAGCATCCCTGGTCAGACCACCCTTGCCGTGCCATGTTCAGTCCTGGGAGGCTGATGTGCAGGGAGATATTGACAGTTGCATTGCCATGGTGATTCCAAATCATGTCCTACAGAAAAAAATGAAAGGTTTAGAGATTCTTAGTTAATGAGGAGTTGAATTTGGGAGAACATAATAAGGTTGTTGAATGAAAGGCAGGGACATTAGACTTGTTCTCTCAAGTCCCAAACTGAAGACTTGGGACCAATAGGAAAATTCCAGGGATGTGGATCTCAGCTAAATTTCAGGAGCTGTCCATCAGGAGAGTGGGCTATGTAGAATTCCACTTTACTAAAATTAATTACACTTAGACGGGAAAGGGAGAAACAAGCTTTGTGAAGCTCTCTGTCATTTCATAGAGGACATTTGAGGGTGGTGGAGGCCTTTTTTCCTTTGTGCAGATTTAAACTCTTATATGTTTGGTTTAGACCACAACATGTTTGGAGAGCCAAGCCAGAGATAAATGACTAGTTAAGTCAATTATTTTTAAAGATCTCATCTACTTCATCAAGAATCTCCTGGTCTATCCTAACTCTTAGAGGCAAATCCTATTTCTCTTCACTTTTGCCACAAGTGCCAGGGTAGAAACAACAGAGTGGAGGTGGAAAGAATACTAGTTGTGTTGTGGTGTAAACTAATCAATAAGATCAGTAAAAGTGTAAGTTATAGGTTATAGATTAGTAAAAAAAATATAGATTATAGATATAAGATTTTGATAAGTGAGATAAGATAATTATAAAGCAAGAACTGTCATAGGTCGAAGACTCCATTTTGCTGCCTTCTATTAAAAAAACTGTTGCATGACCCATTTCTGAGAAATAGAAATGAAAGCTATCTTCTTATAAAAATTGTTTTTCTGTACTTTGTACCCCCACAGAATGTACCCAACTCAGGATATGGTGGTGGTCGTAGTGAGCTACATCTGGGTTTGAGTATATTTATGGATCTACATGACTTTGAAATAGATTATACCCCTGCTCAGCTGAAACTCAGGATAGGGTTGTCTAACACGTGTTCGGACCTGAGATGAGTTAAGCTAATTGCTTTTTTTAACTTGCTTGCTTGCGTGATGCTGAGAAAAGCCCCTGAGCTGTGGTTTTTGTCCTTAAATTCCCAAGACACAGGCCAGGAGGTTGCTGTTCTCCCACAGAGCTTTAGTCTCTACTGGTGGGTGACAGTCCCTGGCTAGGTAAATAAAGCTTTCTTTGATTTGAATTCAGACTTAGAGTGTTTTCTGAAGCAGCTTCCCATAACAGTTTGTAGAGTAAGTTCACGCACTGAGTAAAACTTGGATAGTCTGCTGCTAAGGCCCCTCATCATTGAGTTTCTGTCATTCTAGTGGAAGGTACAAATAATCTAGTCATTAGGGGGAAATGCCATAAAGATCTTACACTATTTTGGAAGAAATACAAAGGAGAATTATAACAATGATCATATTCTACAAAGCTGTTGTTCATAATCATGACAGTCAACAAGCATGCACAATATTCTACCCCAGAATCACTGCATGTCTTTTACCACCAAGGAGAGATTGTAAATGGGCCAGGAGTGAATTTTCCCTTTTAGAAAGAGAGTAAAAGATAAAATCAGGAAGTGCATCTCTTCCTGATGAAATCCCTTATTTTGGAGTTTTATGTGAATCCACATGATTGAGCATATTTTTTTTTATGAAGAAACCAATCAAAGGTTCCTGAAAGGTGATTATGAAAAGGTTGTATGATTAATTGAAATTGTTTTTTTTTTAATTTTCTTTCTTCTCTCTGGTTTACACTAAAAACTTACTTTCAAGAAAGGAAGTACATATAGACATGGTTGTTCATCAACTTTATGTCAGAGGTTAAAGTGCAAATGTCCTTATAAAAAGGCTAATTCAAAGTAGACCAAAGTTGGGGCTGGGACTGGGGCTCAGTGGTAGTGCACTTGCCTGACATGTGTGAGGTACTGGGTTCAATTCTCAGGGCAACATATAGATAAATAAAAATAAAGGTCTATCAACAACTAAAAAATATTTTTTAAAAAGTAGACACATTGATGGTACCCATCACTAAAGGAAACTGAGCACCTAGAAGAGAATTGTTCACTCTCTATTAGGAAATAACAAACTCATTGATTAAAAGTGCATTTTCCCCTAGAGGTTATACTTCACACTAGAATTTTGTATTACTTTAAAACATATGGTCATGACAACTGGAAAAATAGCTAGAATTTTAAAACAAGTATTTTTAAAAATTGGAGTTAGGTAAACATTTATTAACTGCATGGCTATGGGCAAATGATATAACCTCTCCATACCTAAATTCCTTCATTCATAAGATGAGGATAATACCTGCCTTGCACAGTTCTCATGATAATGAAATTTAAAAATGTATAAAAGACCCCAGCAGGCAAAACACAAGCACTTAATTAATAGGAGCCCTGGACAGAGTTGTGGCCAAGCTATTGTCATAATATAGGACACAGAGCTATGGCTTCTTGGAATAGCTACTGAGACACACAGCTGAGGTATTAACTTTTGGAAGCAGGAATGGAAGCTCCATTAACGTCACAATTTCATGAGGAAAAGGTATATTAATTCCAGTCAATTCTTTGATTAGTACCTTCATGATATAAAGGAAGTAACATTAGTGTTGGCAAATTACTTGAATTAGGAATTTCCTCATTGGATTTCATTTCAGTTAAGAGTTATGGACTATGAGTTAGATTTGCCAAAAGCTTAATTACCCAGGAATTAACAGGAATTTTAGTGAACAACATTGCTTCTGTCAGGTTACTGGGTACCATTTAGTACCAACCTGCTATCTTGAACCACATGATACTGCTCTGTTGTAGTGGCCAGTGGGTACTATTTAGAGTCCCCATGTAATTAATCATCACTTGCCCTCTGGTTTCTTGAGAGAGTCAATGATGCCCAACTATTGGGAGCACAATGCTAAGAGAATAACACTAAAATGTTTCTTTGAATACATCTGCATCTTCCAGGAAGAACAGCTAGGATAGAAGCAAGATTATGGTTAAGTTACATAAAATGCTTTAGATATGACCCTGATAGAAAATCCATAGGAATTAAAAGGTTTATCATTTTGGCAGAAATTATTTGGCATTTGTCACTGGCAAGATAACAAGAAGCTCTGTTTTCTCTTCTAAGAAGATATTCTTTGCTTCAGCCTTTCTCTAAACTTACCCCTGAGCCTTTGTTTTGCATCAGAATTTGAAGGAACAGACTCAGTATTTTGCATTTAGTTAATTTGGTGAGTTCATTGTACTCTCATCCTTGGGTTATTAAATAGTTCAACAATAAATATTGCGTCATTGTTGAATATGTAACATGCATCTCATTTGAGTTGCATTTTATAATAAATGATAATTATTTAGTATTTGCATAATATTTTGAATGTATTTTGGATTAGTTCTTATTAATAATAAGTAGTCAAATACATAACTGGGCTCCATGGGCAAGAGAAAAATAAAATTTGGTCTTTTTCCATTGAAAAGTGCAGGCTAAGGAAGAGAGAAAAATACATATGTTTTTGTATATGTATGTGTATTTGGGATAAACACGTCCCAAGTGACAGAATTGAAGGTCAGATTAATTGACCAAATTTCAAGTTGCACAGTGAGCCAGATTAAAGTTTCTCAGAAATCTGGGACCCAATCTCATCTGGACTTTTGTGCCAAGACAAGATGAGGCTGTGAACAGCCTAGGTTCCAAGAACATTCCACCCTGGGAGGAGAGGCTTGTGTGAGCTCATGGGGCTTTCCACCCTGACCGCCAGTTTTTTGGCAGCCATGAAACACCCAGTAGCAAGTGAAACCTAGCCCTTAAGTTATCAAAGACTTTTTCGTGAAAATATTTGGCTCTAAGTAGAAAGGTCACTATTTTAAGGGTGACTCACATCTTGAGGTCAAGTGGAGGTGACGGGTGGGATCCATGCACAGATCTGGCCCTTTCAATTGGGGGCACAGGGGTACAAGAGGGTATAGCTTGGAAGGGTCCCGAATTGGTCCTCGAAGCGTTATGTGGATGCTTCCTGGGCGAGAAGAAATGAGAGGCGATCCCCTTTGCTTTCATAACCCTGGGAAGTGTCAAACGATAAGGTCACAACGAAGGGTGTGGGTGTGGACGTGCAGCGCGGAGAACTGTTCTCATGCCTTCTATGAGAAAGAGGACCTCACTTCTGGGCCACCTCACCGCTCTGCCCCGCACACCTTTTGGCTCAGACCCATCCCTGTCCACATTCTCTTCTGTCCCCGAGGCTGCCAGCCCATCTGCAAGCCCTTCTCCAGACAACCACTTCTGGGGAGGCTTGGGGTTCAGTTAAGTCAGATACTGAGGTCGCTGCGTTGGATGCAGGGCTCGCAGAGTGGGAGGACCCCGGGCGCAGCCGTGGTGGGTGCGCCCTGCCAAGAAGGGCGGGGGAGACGGGGCGCGCGCGGAGGAGGAGAAGGAGGGAGTAGGGAGGGCGTGTGAGCGAGTGAGATACAAGAAAAGGGAGCGCGCCTGCCGCCGCCGCCCTCCTCGGAAGAGAGGCTGGAGTGAGGCTGTGCGAAGCGCCGCATTTCAATGAGGACCGGCCAAGGCACATCCCTGCACTAGTGGCCGCAGCCGAGACGCCCGTGCTCCCGCAGCTGCTGCCGCCCAGCCCCGCACCGACGCCGCCCCCAGCCCCACAGCCCCGCAGCCCCAGCCGCACCCAGCAGGGCAAGGACAGCTCCAGGAGGCAGCCCCAAGCGCGGCCACAAAGATCCCCGGCGACTCTCCTCGGACCGGTGCGTGGTTTGCTTTTGCTGGGGAAACGAGCTGCGGGGAGGGTTGCTCCCAGGCCCCGCAGTGCTCACTCTGCCCGCAGCTGCAGGACGCCCAGGGCAGGGCGGGCGCCCAGTTTGGCGGCAGCCGCCCCGCCCGCGGTTCCTCGAAAGGCGACTGCCCTACCCTCGCCAGCCTGGCCCCGGCCGGGGGCCTTGTGTGAGGGCGGCCCCTGGGCTGCTGGCACCTGCCTCTTTTGTCTGGTGCCACCGGGCTTTAAACCCGGAGTAGGGTGAGAACCCCCTCCCCCAGGGTCTTCGCTGCGTTGTTAGTGGAGACCGAGAGCAGGGCGAGGATCTCTGAGAGGTGCTTGTCATTGTCAGGACTGGCTGCGGAAGGAGGACCAAGTCTGTGCTTGGAAGGAGTGGCTGGGCCTGGCCTCTTATTGTGTGTGTTCTTTCCTGTGTGCCCGGGAGGGTGGTGTGTACTTGTCCACGGGGGCGATCGGTGCTTGGTGGTGGCTGCAGTGTGAATGTTGCAAGTACATTTGCAGGGTCTCAAGTTCCTCTGGGGACAGCGAGGCCGAGGCTACCTCCTGTACAAATTAGTACCTGCAGTGCTAAAAGCATGCGGAGAGGAAATGGCATTTTCCTCCTAGTGGGAGCGCACGCACAGTCCCGCATTACCCCACAAAAGAGACTGCTTTTGAAAAACCAGGTTTGCTCAGAATAGCCGCTGGATTCAGCATGCAAACATCTGCTTGTCTGTGAGAGAGCCATGAAAGATTTCATTCAAACTGGCTTCCTCTCTGCCTTACCTGTGAATGTGTGTCCAGATTACGGTGCACATGCGTTCAGCCGCCACACTGCAGGGTGTTCGGCGAATACATGTCATATCTGTTCCTAAATATATCGCCTTTCAATGGGAAAGGAAAGTAGGGCAGCCTTTAAAGTACCAAATGTCACACCAGTGCGGGTCAGAAGGGATTTTAAGCGAGGTCATATGTAGGAAAATCATGAAAGATATGTACACACCCTGTGCTATCCACATCCACGGTGGTGCACTGGCTCAGAACATGTGTGTTCCTTTTATTCCATGTGTGTTCCATCTACCTGAATCCTAATCCCATTGCTAAAATATGCTTTGGAATTCCCAGGTTCAGCATCTATTTAGATGTGGTAGCCTTTATGCCTGATTCTTAATTGGTGTGTGTGTTTGTAAATTCTGAAACAGGAACCCATGTGCTCATCCAGAGAATGAACATAGATTCCTCAAAATGGTGAGAAATTCCACAAAGAACAATTGAGGATGTTGGTTTCCTAGCAAGGCAATATGTACAGGAAAATCTCTGACAAGAGTCTGTCTGGAACCTTCTCCAATTGGTGTCTGTGGTCTCTGTGGCCAAAGCGCTGTGGTTTACCCACCTGGTGTCATGCACATGGTTGCCTGGCCCTTGGCCACCAGTGGATGTGGACTATGAGTGGGGCTGTTGTGTTCTAGTAGGCTTCCCATGGAGGAAGTGTGACCAACAGGAAGCGCCTCCAATCTTGTCTAGGAGCTTTTGATTCACATGTATCACTACACCAAGTGGAAGCTGAGCCAGTGGACGCTAGGGAAAGAGCACCTGTTTTGATACCTCACATAATTACCAGAACACAAGGGTATAAAGTGTGGTTGATGATATTCTTTAAGTGGTAGCTGTAGTGTTGATAATGATGTCACTTTGAGTGTGGTTTTGTTCGGTGGCAACCTCTTTGCCTACTTTGGATAGGCTCAGCAAAGGGAAGTAAAAGATGTGGTCTCTGTCCATCCCTGCATGGACACAAGATCCAATTTGAGGAAATATGCAAATAAAATCAAGTGAAATAAGCTTTTCTTTATTTTATTATTTGTTTATTGTTTCCAGATGGGGTCTGATTATGTTACTCAGTCTGGTCTTGAATTCTTGGGCTGAATGATCCCCCTGCCTCAGCTTCCCGAGAGCTGATACTACAGGTGCATGTCACTGCATCCATCTTAAACTTTTTCTGTTTTAGGTCAATCTTAAAAAACAAACAAACAAACGAACAAATCCAATAACTGATGTGGAAGTTTTGCTCCTAAAAAAGCCTGTTTTCTCTAGGGAATTTAAACAATTGACAGTTGTGAATTGAGAAATGCCACTTGGAACTGGATTTATACTTTTTTGTGATAATACAATTATCATCTTCTGCTGCATCCCTGCTTGTCATTCTTGCTTGTTTTCTTTTAGTTTATACAACTTTTGAAGGAATTAGGGTTAGAAGAATGACCAGTGCCTTTAAAAAAGGAAATATAACACTTCAAAAGTCAACATGCCTTTATCACTCACAAAGTTTTGAAGAGCTTAATGAGTTGGTATAAACACTAGTAATATCTTCCACCCAGCCAATCAAGACAGACACACCATTTGTAAGATGGGAGAGCTCATTTAATACACACACACACACACACACATACACACACGTGCACACACGCACGCACATATATGGAGGGAGGGGAAGGTACAGTTACTGATATCATGGGCAAATACACAACCAATGCCTCCAGGATTGGATATTAAGTGGTAAGTGTCTTAAAGTTACCAAACTTCAAAATCAATGATACCTGATTATTGTGAGTGTAACTGTTTTCATAAAAATGAAAAATTAGTTTATGATTAGTTATTAAGAGGCATAAGGTAGTTTTCATATTTGGAAGGAGAGAATACACTAAACTCATATTCTCTCCATGTTTAAATCATACTGTTTCCAGCCCTCTTGTTGAGGTCAGTGATATAAACTTGAATGTGTGAAGCATTAGAGACCTGGCAGCTACTGCTTCCTCTCTGTGCAGATGAGGTCTTGGTTGGTTAGGTGGCTTGCTTAAGGGCCTGAGACAGTTAGGTGTGAGGGCTTTAAACAACTCTTTTGTACATGCCAGCTAGGGTCCAGGCTCAGAACCAACTTTGGGGTCAGGGTAAATTTAGGTTCAAATCCTAATCCCTCAGTTACAGTGTTGGGACCCATTTCCACCTCATGCCCTTGAGAACAATAACTACCCTTTTAGATTCCTGTAAGGTTTAGAAAATATTTTTAGCATATTGTACAATTGATTGATGAATACTAGTGTCAGGTATATCTTAGACATTCCATAAATAATATTTTCTTTCACTTCATTCATATTAGGAGTATCACGTAGCCATGTTTTTAAATGTGAAATTTTTTATCACAATTTTTAAATTAATTTTTAAACTGATATATAAAATTTTTACCCATTCTGAATGGATCAGAGGTCAGTTTATTCGGGCTCAAGGCTGAATAATGATCAGAAAGATCAAAAAAGACTTAACAATACTTTTTTTAAGTTTTGACTCACCTTCAGAAAGGTGACATTGTCCATATGGTAGAAATTGGGAGGTACTTGTAAAAGTCTTGCCTCAAATTTTCCATTTCCCTCATATTCTATTTTTCAGAGTGCTTGAAATTGTGTCATTCAAAATTTTGAATTTAAAAATTTTAAATTTTTGAATGCTGAAGTTTTCCCACTTTCTAGATTGTCCTGTTAAAAAAATGGGTTCTCCTGCAAGAGGCAGCGCCACTAGACTTTATCAATGAACCTCTTAGTGAGGATGAACTGATACCATAGGCAAGTTGCTGATAGAAAGTGAAGCCCCATAGAAAGTGAGATGGGGACCAGGGAGATGTAGGTGTTCTTTTCAGAAAATCATGAAATAAAGATCAGGAGTCACCAGCTGTCTACCTTGCCAGAAGGGGAAGATTCTGCTCCTACTAGTTCTTTTTGTAGGGGGTCAGAAACAGAAACCATTCTATTAATTAAAAAAAAAATACTACACACATGCCAGACACTATCCTAAATGCTTTATATCCATTAACTTGTTTAGTAGTTAATATTAACAATGAGATAGGTACTATTCTCATTCCCATCTTGTGACTGAGGAAATTGAGGCTTCAATATGTCAGACAAGTAGCTTTCTCAAGGTTACACAGTTAAGTCAAGGTCAAGTATGAATCAACAGCTTGCAGCCTTGATTTCTTCAACCACAAAGATAGAGCCTTAAGTAGAGGGAAGGGCAAAACCACTCAACTAATTATTATTTTTTTCCTTTTGTGATTTCCTCTTCCTGCCCCCCCCTTTTTTGTTTTAACCCAATTTATCTGAAGCGCTAAATACAAGTAAATAATTTAAGGTGAATTCACTTCTTATAATATGGAATACATGCCTCTGTTGGAAAGTCTTCCTTAAGTTGGTAGAACCTAGGGACTGATTTAATTTGCTCTCCATCTGGCCATGGGAAACACGTACAGTAAACAGAACTCTTACAGTCCAACTGTTAAATGTTGCCTGCCCTCATTTTCTCCCCTGGCCCAATACTTGTTTTAGCTGTATGATAATAGGAAAAAAGCTTTTTTTTCTACCTGCTACCAGATAGCAGTGTGCTACCTGCACACTGGTCTGCAGAGAACCTTAAGCATTGGAGTCGGGCAGAGCTGGGAAAGTTCCTTGTTCCAGCATTTCTCAACTGTGTTATTTGGAGAAATTTAGGAGAGAATTTTCCGTGCCTCAGTTTCTCTGCCTGTAAATAGGTACCATTCCAAACCTACTAGGTAGTAGGTAACTGATAATCTCGGAGATGAACGAAACTGTAGTTGAGTAATAAGCTGTTTCCCCTGGCATTTGCCTCTTCCGTTTCTTTCTTGTCCTCCTCCTCTTTCTCTCCCACTCGATGATGGCTCAGATTCAGTACATATTATCACAATATTTCCACCCAGCTGCTCTCAAGAGGAACTCTTCAAGCCACGATCTTAAATAACCTCCGGCTGTGTGTCTGCTTTTGTTTCTGGGGCTCACAGGTTCCCCTTGCAGTCCATCATGTCCTTCGGCAGAGACATGGAGCTGGAGCACTTCGATGAGAGGGACAAGGCGCAGAGGTACAGCCGAGGGTCGCGGGTGAACGGCCTGCCGAGCCCCACGCACAGCGCCCACTGCAGCTTCTACCGCACCCGCACGCTGCAGACCCTCAGCTCGGAGAAGAAGGCCAAGAAAGTTCGTTTCTATCGAAATGGAGATCGATATTTCAAAGGGATTGTGTACGCCATCTCCCCAGACCGCTTCCGATCTTTTGAGGCCCTCCTGGCTGATTTGACCCGAACTCTGTCGGATAACGTGAATTTGCCCCAGGGAGTGAGAACAATCTACACCATTGATGGGCTCAAGAAGATTTCCAGCCTGGACCAACTAGTGGAAGGTGAGCACTAAGAAATAAACCCTCAGGGACCCTACCGGTTCCATGCTCAGGTTTCCTTGTGCTAGCCTTACTGACCTCTGAGAGGTCACATTAGAGTTAGAGGGAGCCTTAGGTTAAGATCTTTATTGTTTTGCGCTCCAATTTGCAGCATGGTATACGAAGAAAAAAAATAAATAACCATAATGGTATTACAATCAGATACCCCCGAATCATAAGCCAAGGGAAAAGTGTCCAGTTGTACAACATTCTCTATTTCCTTTGTCACACACGTATGACATTAATTTTTAAAGTTAATTTTTATATCTTCAGTTGCATAGTTCATCTTCATTTCTAGACGCAGATGGAAATTTTGCTATCACAATGTCAGAAAGTACTTGAATGAAAGATGACAAATGGATCATCAAATTGTAGAGTTGAAAGGAGCTTGGTTATCAAACCCGTTAATTTTATCATTGGAGATTGGGGACCAAAAAAATCCAAAAGATGTGTTTGTGGTTGTAAGCTTGTGGTGACTGCTGGACCAAAAATGATGTTTTCTGACAACTCTTTCCACTGTGATCCTTCATCTTTCTACAGAATTTGGGAATATAAAGGAATTGATCTGCTCAGATTATTTTTAAGTCCAATTTATGTTAATAGTAATTATCTGTTTTAGACATTTAATGTGAGAATAGGACCATTTGGGTTCACAGATGAGACCTCATAGCTTGTGGGAGAAGAATAGATTGTTCACTCTGGGATATTCATGCTTTAACATCAACTCTGTTTGGATAAGGCATAAAGCCTTTCATTGCCTTAGAAGTCATGGTCAAAATAATTTGGGGGAGAATAAAACAGGATTAAATGTATGCTGAGGTGTAAGTAAAGATAGTAGATTCCCTTTGGAGAGCAGGTTTTTCTGAGATTGAAGACTTAAGCCTTTGATGAGGCAGATAGCACAAAGAAACCTCAGAAAGGAAGGTAGGACCAAGTGTTGGAAGAGGTTGATGTTTTCTTAGTTTATCTTTACTCCAGCAGTATTTTCTCAGGTCTTCTTGTCCAACTGGGTCGTAGAGGGATGCTATACAACCCCTTGCCTTCTTAAGCAGGTAGCAGGAAGCATCCCTGTCAGCTGCCTTGGAGTTGGGGTTGCTGCCCCTAGGTGTGTACTGGCAGACCCTCTTGTCCTCCTTTCTAGCCAGAGTTGGTTTGTCAATCAAAGCTGAGGTCCTTTCCCTTTTCCTTGTCTTGATCTCTTGGGAGCAATGCCATTCTGGTCACAGTCTGACTGGACTTGAGTGGGTGTGGAGGAGCCTGGGCTTGGTGTGTTTATTTTGTGAGAATTCACATCTCTTCAGTGACTTGTCACCCTGCCAAGATGCCTGTAGACTTGGCCTTCTTCCTTCTATTCAGAGGCTGGAACTTCCAGTAAATTAAAGGGGAAGAATGAACATGAAGTCTTTCTGAGCCGACTTAGATTTTATGTGTGTGTCTGCTCTGTCCTTTGCATGACCTTGGAAAATACAAGGATAAATGAAACATTTGGTGGTATATTCCAAGGGATCTGGACAAAGATCAGATGCAAAGTCAGGTGCATGATCAGTCAATTAAGCAATCCCTTTGAGGGCTGATGATGTTATAGGGAGAATATGCCAAGATCTCAAAGCACATCCTAAGATAGCTGGAGGATTGATGCCTCATTGTGTTCTAGAGTCACTTGTACAGCATTTTAGAGGCCAAGGACACTTCAGTTTCTCTCCCAGAATTGGTCTTTACTGCAAAGTGGCCAGAGATATTCCTGTGGCTTCCATCTTCCAATGAAAGAGTATCAGAAATGGCCGATGACAGTATTTTCTTCACGTTTGGGGACCAACAAAATCATGGCATGCTTGCCACCATCTTTTTTGTCTCTGTTTTTTACCACAACATATCTAGTCTGAAATACTGCTGTCTTGACTGAGGTTGATAATGGTTCACTGTTACTGAGCATGTGCAGGGCAATGGTTGGAGTTACCTGTATGGGAATACATGTACTTCTCATCATGATCCTAGGAGGTATATGCTCTTGATGTCTATGTAATATGTTATGTAGGCTCAGTACTCTGCTCAAACAGCAAAAAAAAAAAAAAAAGAAAAAAAAAAGGTAGGGTTAGGATTTGAACAAGGAACGCTGATGCCAGAGCTGGGTCTTATAACTGCCACTAAAATACTGTGTGCTGTGAAATCAACTCCTATGAAGGGTGCTGTTGTGTTCACTTTAATACAATGGATTATTTTTTGATATAGTGGAATGGAAGACAGTTAGTGGAAAGTTAACTGTAAACCCTAAATTGTTCCCATTGACTTTAGTGGTATTTCAATGAAATATTTTGGTGTGAACTACTTCTTGAAAACAAATGTTTTACTCTTGACTTAATTCCAGAAATGAAAGATGCTTCCTTCTCTCAGAAACACTTTAATCTTTTTCTTTGTCCCCCACCCACAACCAAACCTTTTTCCCCAATCAGTATGAAGTAACTGAAGATGGAATTTTCTGATGTTTAAAAATTATTTTAAAAATTACTTTTTTTTTTTCTGACTGAGTGAATGGGAACTTCAGTACAGGGTGTGAGCTCACATATTGGCTGTGTTTATTTTTTGAATTTTTAGCTTAAACAGATTTTTTTTTCTAATTCATACCACTGACAATTAACATGCAGCTGCACTTAGTGTTTAAATAGCTAGAAATTCATTTAGATTTGCTTCTTTGTCAATTACATTTTGCTTAGTCTGTTAAAATCCAAACCGTTGCTTCATATTCATCATTAGGGCCATATATCTCACTTTACATACTAATTTTATGTAAACGTCAATGCATGCTATTAGCTTTTCATTTCCCCTTCCAACATGATGATGTTTGAGTTTTAAATTAAATCCTTTTAGTGGGTGCAGTGACAACTGTATTTGGCTTGTAATTGTCTTTTTTTTTCTTAATTTGTTCTTTCTCACTTGATCTCAGACTCAAAATTCTGAGTTACAATGACATATGCGAGTTTCCTTATTTATAACAGTCTTATGGTCACTTTCACTGTTATTATTATACACTGATTTTTATGCATAAGTGTGGTTTAAGCACATCGAGAGAGCTGACTCCGAGGCCAAATTATATAATTAGTGAGTGTGCATATGTGTGTGTGTGTGTGTGTGTGCATGTATGGTTTTATGTGTTTACAAGTGCATAAATGTGTGTACATACTTAAGTGTATACCAAAGATGACATTCTTAATTGTTGCTTTCAAAATGGACTTAATATATTAAAAAAAAAAAAAGAAAAACATGATGCTTAATGAGGAAAGTTGAACTGCAGGCCTATTTCTGCAAGTGATTCACCTTGAGACTTGGCCTCATTTCCCCAACTTTGTACCATTTATTTTCTACTGTACATATCTACATGTTGTGGATAAAGGAGGGCATAACACTGAAACCCTTTGAACTCTTAGGAGAAAGATGTAATGTAAATCCTGAGTGTTGCTTGATCGACCGATTTTTCCTTCTTTTAACATCTTATGTGAATGTAGGTGTGAGAGGGCCAGAGCATTTCCTTATAAGGATGAAGACTATACACATATGTCATCTTCTGGATATAAATAAGTTAGTTTATTCATCAGATCTGCAGTATTATAAGTGAGTCAAGTGCCTCTTCTTCCTAGTTTTCACACATGCATTGGCTCCTCACCAGCCTTCCATAGGCATTGCCTGACACTAGCTGTGGCCTAAAGGCACTGTCCAAATCCCCAGCAGAATTCATTTCTTAGGAATAAATTAACCACCACCACCCCCCAGAGTTAAGGAATCTCTCTCCTACTGTGGCTCCTAGGTTGCCTGGATTTTGGGGCAATATTCTTAAGAAAATTCCCTTATTCGTCTATTTTATCTCACTGCTGGTTTCCTTCAGACCTCCCCCTACTGTATTAACAGTTTTGAAATTAATTTTTGCATTGCTATAAAGCACAAGCTCCCTAAAATTCCCCAGAGGCAACCAATTTGCTAGTTGTTTCTAAAAATTTTTTATTACCCTCTCATGCATACCAGTGCATGTCCACAAGATAATTTGCTGTACTCACAGTTCTGCACCTTGTTCTGTGTGCTTGAGTCTGTAATCTTGGAGACTTTTCATATCAGTACATCTATAACTACTGGGTTCTTTTTACTGACTCCATAATAATCCTTTATGCAAATGTGCCATATTTATTGAATCAGTCTTTCATTCATGGGCTTTTAGGATGTGTCCAACCCTTTATTATTACAAATAATTTTGCAATATATGATTGGATATATGTTTTCCAATCATGTAGGTGAATAGCTTTAGGATACATTACTAGAAGTAGTATTGTTGAATAGAGAGATACAAGCATTAAAAATCTATTGCAAAACTCCTCTCATGCAGAGGTAATTTCAGATTGCACTCTGATCAGTATTATATGGCAGTGGCTGTTTCTCTGCCTTCAACAAGATGATGTGCTATCAATAGCTTGGCTATTTGTCAACTTATTAAGAAAAGAAATAAATTGATTTCATTATAGCTTTTTTTTTTAAAAAAAATTTTTAGTTGTTGATGGACCTTTATTTTATTTCTTTGTACGTGGTGCTCAGAATCAAACCCAGTGCATCATACATTAGGCAAGCCCTCTTCCACTGAGCTCTCATTATAGTTTTAATTTTCATCTCTTTATGTGTTAAAAAGGCATTATTTTTTTAAGTTATAGTTGGACACAATACCTTTATTTTATTTATTATTTTTATGCAGTGCTGAGGATCCAACCCAGTGCTTCACATGTGCTAGGCAAGTGCTCTACCTCTGAGCTACAACCCCAGCCCCTGTATTTCTTTTTATAAGTATTATTTCCCCATAGCTCTTTATTATTTTCCTACCAGATTGGTATCTTTTTTTCTTGACTTGTAAGATTTTTTTAAAAAAGATTAAAGCCCTTTATTATGATAATTAAAAATAGTTTTATCAAATTGCCCCTAATGACTCTTGTGTTTTTTGCTATACAGAAAGTTTATATAATCCAATGTATCAGTCTTTTCATTTATGACCTTTATTTTCATGCCTGTAGGGCCCTCTGTAACCCGAGGTCATGAAGCCATTTTATCTCCTTTTCATGTATTATTTTTATTAAAAATATTTAAAGAAAAAATGTTTTAGTTGTTGATGGACCTTTATTTTATTCTTTTATTCATATGTGGTGCTGAGAATCAAACCCAGTGTTTCACACATGCCAGGCAAGTGCTCTGCCTCTGAGCCACAACCCCTGCCCTAAAAATATTTTAATGGAAATCATATTGGTATCATATATGAGGTGGGGATTCAATTTTACTTTATTTTTTTTCCAGAGCATATGCTTCATTTCTTCAGTGTTTCTTTTTGAAATTAATTTGAACTTACAGAAAATGTTTAAAAGTATTTTCTATATACTTTTCACCCATCTTCCATAATGGAATATCTTGCAAAACCATGGACCCAGAACAAAACTAATGTACACTACAGCAACTAAACTACTGGTTTTATTTGACTTTCATTAGTTCCCCACTGATATTCTTTTTGTTGTTGTTGTTCCAGAATCACATATCATCACATTTAATTGTAATTTCCCCATCATTTTCTCTAATTTCTATTAGTTCTACATTTTTTTTCCTTGTCTTTAATGATGTTGACTATTTTGAGGAATACCAGTCAGTTATTTTGTAGACAGTCCCTCAATTTGGGTTTGTCTGACAGTTAGGTTGGTATTAGACATTTTTGGCCAGAATTCCACAGAAGTGATATTGTGTCCTCATTTCAAATGATATTGTGTGCATCATTTCAAGGAGTACATGATGTCTGCCTCTATGCTTATTACTAGTTACCCAGGAACAGTTGGTTAAGGGGCTGTTGCCAACTATCTTCTCTCTAAACTTATTGTAGTAGTCAGCTTGTCATCACTGTGACAAATACCTGAGAAAAACAACTTAAAGGAAGAAAGGTTTGTGCTGGCTCACAGTATCAGGGGTTTTAGTCCATGGTCAGCTGACTACAAGGCAGAGACATCATAGCAGAAGGTTGTGGTGGAGGAAAGCTGATCACATCACTGCAGTGGTGCCTCAGAGAAAGAGAATGGGATTGGGAACAAGAAATACTCTTCCTGGGCATGCCTCTAGTGATCTACTTCCTCCAAACTTTAGGCCCCACCTCCTGAAGTTTCCACTTCCTCCCACTAATGTCATCAAATTATTAATCCATCAATAGATTAATTCACTGATGAGGTTACAGACCTCATGATCCAGTTACTTGCTCAAAGCCTACCTGTGAACATCCCTGCCCTCAGGAACGATCCTTAGTCCATGGGTCTTTGTGGGGGATATTTCATATCCAAACCATAATATTACTATTCCCCCTTGGTGGTTAACAAATATTTTGGGGAGAAACTTTGAGTCTTTGTAAACATCTTACTTCTCCTGAAGTTTTTGCTTATGAATCTTGGCATTTGTTGATGGCTCTTGCCTATAGGAATGACTGCTCTAGTGTTCTATTGGTGATTTTCTCTTTCCTTCTTTATTTGCTACATTTTTACACATGAATGGTGTCCTCCACTTTCCTGTTTTTGGGTCATTTTCTGTGATCTCATTAGCTCCCATTATTTTTGGCCCATCTTTTATGACTTATTCCTGTCTTCAAACTCTCTTTTGAACTCCAACCACCTGGATGTATTCAACTGAGTCTAATCCTTACTGCTTTCCAATTCAACATGAATAAAATGTGAACTCATTTCCCCCCATTATGTAGAATTCATATTTCTTTCATATTTCAAATCTTATTCAATGTGTCATCACCTGCTAAGTCCTAATGTTTGTGACTTGCCCCTCCCCGTGACACACACCAAATTCATATGTTGAGACTTAATCAACAAAGTGATAGTTAAGAAGTGGGGCTTTTGGTGCCTAGGTTATGGGGGTGGAGCTCTCATGATCAGGATTATTTGCTTTATAAAAGGGGCCTCAGAGCACTGCCTTACTGTTCCCTCAGTGAGGGCACAGCAAGAAGATGCCATCTGCACAGAAGGGGGCTTGACTAGCCACCAAATCCACCAGTGCCTTAGGTTGGACTTCCCAGTCTCTGGAAGCCATTCTTACACAGCCGCCTGAATGAACTAAAACACGCCTACATTAACACACCTCAATTCACATCTCCTTCTTTTAACTTTCAAATTCAAACTTCCAGAAAAATCCTACAGATTCTGTTCGAGACTTTTCTTCAATTTGTTTTCTCCTCCCTATCACCATTAATATAGCTTTCGAGGCCCGGTTATTGTTTAACAATAGTGTAACACTTTCTTTGTCTGAATGAGTGATAAGTTTTTCTACAGTGAGCCTTGTAGAAAAGTTGGAAAAATGCAAAAAATGTTTTAAAAAATGAAATATTAACTCCGTATTTTCATACTAGATGCTTGTCTCTTTCTTGTGCTATTCTAATGGGGGTCTTAAGCTAAAGATACATAGTTTAGTTGTCTTTCCTTTATAACATGTTCGTATTCACCCCTCTTTTCCATTCCTCTCAGTTTGTCTCAGATTATCTCCTTTCAGATTCACACAAGTCACATACAAGAGTCTTCAAACCAGATTTCCTATCTATAAGTCTGGCCACAAATAGATTACTTTGTGTTGCACCTTGGCTTAATAACGTCTCTTCTCTTTACTTCTAGAATGTGGCCCATAATTTTTAATGTGCGTCTCTCAGCAATTCCATTGCTGCCCCTTCCTCCCATCTGGGCTTATGTCATATAACCCACTGATATACACAGCACTGCTGGCTGCAGCTCAGCTATTCTCTTTTCTTGTCTTCTCCTATCTCTGGGCTTCTCTTCTCTCCTGTCTTAGGGTATAATGAGTACCCTCCTTGGAGGGTGTATAGCATCATGATTAAAAACACAGTCTCTGGAATTGGACCACCTATATTATTTGAATCTTGTCCCCACCTTTACTGTCTATATGACCGATGGCAAGCTACCCAGGTCATTGTGCCTCAGTGGGTTCCATGATAAGAGGCATCTCAGTACTTAGCTGATGAGGCTGTGGTGAGGATCACAGATGAAATGTAATGGGTTAGAATGTGATCTGCTACATGGCGGACATTCAAATAACTGTTTCCACCACTAGCTTCTCCATGCTCATCCTCTCATCTTACAGACATACAAGTCTCTCACAATCTAAACAATTCTTGCCTTGATCTTGCTGACTTCTTAAACCAAAAGATCTTCTACAGTTAAAAAAAAAATCTGCATTTTTCTATCTCTATTTCCTCAGCTTTCAATTCTGTTTCAACCACTCCACTAGGATCATTACACTTGTTGAGAGCCACAGTTTAGTCAGAATGACGCCTGGCATTTTTGCCAGAGGGAATGGTTGAAAGGTGACCCTGGGGGGGGGGGAATAGGGCGACTCTGGGATTAGGGCAGATCCTACTGCCTCGGTGCCCACTACTTTGGAGTTCCCCTTGAGTTCTTGCCGGTTCCTGCCAGTTCCGGGACAATTGGCACAGAGAGCCGATGGAGTCCCCCCAGCCCAGCATGATAGTTGCAAGTTGATATGGTTTGGATAGGAGGTATCCTCCTAAAGCTCCTGTTAATCAGGAATAGAAATAAAATGATTAGATTATGAGATCTGTAGCTGGATAGGTCCATCCTAGTTTGAATGGACTGACTGGATGGTAACCGTAGGCAGGTGGGCATGACTAGAGGAGGTGGGTCCCTGGGTGCATGCCCTGGAAGGGTTCATCTTCCCTGTAGCTAACCCCCCACACCCCCACTCCCACGCTTACATGCCACTTTCTCACCATGAGCTGAGCAGTTTTCTTCCTCTGGGTCCTTCTACCATGATGTGTTGTTGCCTCATGTTGGGTTCACAGCAGTGGAGTTGGCTGTCTTTAAATATTTTTCTTACCCTGGATTTCAGCTTTTTCCAATGGGGTATGGGCATTTTCCCTGAGCATTTTCTTCCATTTCCCTGGTTACAGCTGCCACATCCATCTCTTTTCCAAACTCCAGAATTATATTATTTCCTGTTTGCTTGAAATCTTCAAATGGCTGTAAGTACTTCAAATTTAGTGTAAATCTGATGGTGAGGATTACAGGTGAAATTGCAGTCAAATTAATTTGCATCCTGACCACTTAATCCAAACCTATTCACCTTCTTATTTCACCCACTGTGGTGTATGGAAAGTAGACCAAAAGAGAAGTTTCAGTGTCATCATTGATGCACATTCTCTTGGGGCTCCACATCTAACCTATATGCCAATTCTATTGATTGTACCTACTAATTACATCTCATAGCATCCACTACTCTCCATCCCTAGAGTATATATGAAAGTTCAGTTCTTCATATCCTCTCCTTGTCTATTATAAAGATGGTATCTTGACTTCTATCCCCTATAGTCCACCTCTGGCCTTTCCTTTACACTGTAGCCCATGTGTCCTATAAACACCCCAGGCTGATCATACATAGAAACTATAGTGACTACTGCAGTCTTATCTAACTTGCTTGTTTAAGGAAACAATTTTATTTTATTTTCTGAGGAAAAAATATGACTATATATTCTCTACTATATTGTGAAATAGAGCATATAATAATAATAATAATTATTATTATTATTTATATGACTTGCTCTCCTCTGTCTTTTCTACCAAGGGAAATCATATCCTTGCTTCCAAGGTTGGTGTGAATTCCATCTCCTCTTTGACAGTATGGTGGGAAGTGGAAAGAGACTTCCTTCTCTGAATTAGGATTGCCCATACTACTTATTTAGCACTTAGCACTTGCTGCCTTGTGATGGAATCCTTTCATATACATGTATTGCTTTCTGAGTTCTTGAGGACAGGCTTGTGGTTTAGGTTTCTTTCACTACCCAGAGTGGCTAATTCTTGTATTTACTACTGACAATTTAGAAGATTGTTAATGCTGTGGATACTTGTTGCAATTCTGTTATTTTCTGTTCTGTCATTTTCTTAGGAGAAATTCTTAGCAATGAGATTATGGGTTGGAGATACCAATATTTTCATGGCCCCAAATACATTTTGTCATGTTGTTTCCAAAAGGATTCTTATTAATTTAATGTTCCTGCTTATTTATTGTATCTACTTTGTTTTTGTTTTTGTCCTTTGCCATATATTTTAGAACCTTGTATTTTTGTAAATTATAATAAGCTTTGCAATTATATTAAGCCATTGATGTATTATAGGTCCCCAGTCTTTTTTTCCCTTTTTAATTTTAGTCTCTCTACTTTTCAAATGTATTTGTTTTAAATTTCAAAACAAAATGTATGTCATATTTTTTTTCCTTCATGGTGTTTTTCTGATGAATTTTCTGATCTGATTTTGAGAAGTTGACATTTTCCCACAGGTCTGACATAGCATTCACATTTATTTTCTGTAAGTTTATTTTTATATACCATTATATTATGAAAAACTTCTGTGGAAGAATAACCCATAAGTGCCTTTGGGTAATCTTTTTCCTTGCCTTTTATAGCACCATGAAAATCATCTCCTTAAACTGTTGCCTTCCAGGTAGATAGGAAATATTGCTGTGCATATCTGACTTGGCTCATAAAATGTCGTGTCCAGAAGGCAGGCAATGATATTTTATTCTGTAAATAATTCTTCATGTAATTAAACTCAGTTTACTTTCAAAAGTTTCAATATCTGAGTTCTAAATTTTGCCATAACTCACAAAGTGAAATTTAATTGCGAGAGTTTTCAATAAGAAAATCTATATTCTAGGAAAATGAAATATATTGCGGATATCTCTCATTTAATCTACTTTTTAACATGCCACATTTTAGACTTAAAAGTATTTTAGAGGCACCACCTTTAGTAATATGAAGGATGGGAGGGAATTAGATCATTTTCAGCTGATGCCAAGTAATGTCAGAACTAGAACTTGTGAGTCACAGCTCCTAATCATTGAAACTCCAGCATTAAGGGGAAATGGGACAAACTTCTAGAATCTCCCAATATGGAGTCTTGTGAAGGATCTTCTTCATAGCTACTGTTCCCTGGATCAACCAGGGAACTAGTACCTCATTACCAAAAATTTTCAATGGTGCCTAGAGAACTTATTTAAAATGGAAATATTATAGTTTAAAAATGGGAGCTAGAGCTGGGCTTGTGGCTCAGTGATAGAGCACTTGCCTAGTATGCCTAGTATATATGAGGTTCTGGGTTCGATTCTCAGCACCACATAGAAATAAATCAAAGTTGTTGATGGCAACAACTAAAAAGATATTTTTTAAAAATAGGAGCTAATGGCAAGATAGAATTACCTTTGTAAGCTTTTTATAATGAACTTTATTAGAGAAAATTTGTAAGCTTTTTTAATGAACTTTATTAGAGAAAATTTATTCCCCCCCCCTTTGAAAAATAATGGTAAATAGAATAACTTTAACATTCATAGGTGATTAAAAAAACAAAACCATGGATATTTCATTGTCTTAAATATAATCTGTTTATAAAAATATTTTTCTTTGAACTTCCTGAAAATACTTAAATTTCTCAGAGAAGAAATCACTGTTTTTTTAAATTGACATTTTAGAGGGTATTGGATGGATGCAAACATAATTTCATGTTTTGTTTTCTTACCTTTTGTAGTTATCATTTTCTTTCTCTCTCTCTTTGCATAAAAGCAGATATTAACTTTTGGCCTTTGTAAATGCTACCAAAGTTTTGGCAGGTGCTGTATCTGCTGTTCTTATTATATGTTGGGGTGGCTTAGACACCCAGAGTATTACATTTCAAGTGGAGGATCCGTCTTATCATAGATTTTCTTTTTTTTTTTTTTTTTTGGCTTGAACAAATTAAAATGGAACCAGCAGTATTCCAGGCTGGTGGCATTGCATCTGCAGTCCCAGCTATGCAGAAGACTGAGGCAGGAGGATCACTTGTGTTCAGGATTCAACATAGGGAGATCATATCTTGAAACAAACAAACCCAAACTGGCCATATGATAACCAATCAGTTTTGTAATTTCCAGTAACACCACTGAACAGATTTTTATAATATTTCCTTTAAATGATCTAAGAGCTTTGCAATCTTGCCATCCTTGTTTAACTTCACCTATAGAAAGTAATGGAAGACTTTCAAAGCAAATTTTGGGCTATTTTGATCAAATACACCTCGGTTTTTTAGATAAATTCACTTTTATTTTATTATTGAAGTAGAAGTTATGCCAAGAATTTGGAGGGGCTTAGTGTATATAGGAGGGAATATGATACAGTAATCAAGTCTTATTTTATAATTTTGGAGTAGCTCTTATGCATACCTCATGTTGAGACTTGAATGTAACCTATAAATAATTCTCTAGACAGGGTTATAATTTATCTTTTAATTCTTTGTCTCACTAAGAAATTAAACACTGGATATCCAGAGCTGTTTGACTAAACCAAGACTATATATATTCTTCCCATTCAGTATAATCATATTTGTTAATTTACAATTACATGTATATTAGCACATTATATTTATCCCTCTGTATCTGTGGGTTCCACATCCATGAAAATATGGATTGAAAATGTTTTTTTTAATTGCATCTATACTAAAGAAATACAGACTTTTGTTTCTTCTTCTTATTATTACCTAAACAATACAGTTTAACAACTACCTATATAGCATTTACATTGTAATAGGTATTACAAGTCATTTAGAGATAACTTAAAATGTATATTTAGTTTCTATGCAAGTACCCAGAGTCTAAAATGGTATAGAATTTGAGTATCTTCAGGGGATCCTGGAACAAATTCCTTATGGCTATTGAGAGATGAAGTGTTTCATTTTTGGGGGGCGGGGGTCCTGCGGATTGAACCCAGGGGCGTTTAACCACTGAGCCACATCCCCAACCCGTTTTTTTTTTTATATTTTATTTAAAGACAGGTCTTGCTAAGGTGCTTAAGGCCTTTCTAAGTTGCTGAGGCTGGCTTTGAACTCATGATCCTCCTGCCTCAGCTGCCTGAGTCACTGGAATTACAGGTGTATGACATATCGCCCAGCTTGAAAAGCTCATTAAAAAAAAAAATATCAGGAAACACAATCAACTTTAATTTAACTGAGTTAAGGTAGAGACCACATCTTTAGTGGTAGAGAGAAGTTCAAAATTACAGTTAAGGTAAAAGTAAAAATGTGGAGCCAAATAGTTTTGTTGTAAATTTATTTGCACAGTCAATGAACACTATCCATGCTAGCTTTTCCTGAAATTCTGAAAAGTGGAGCAAACTCTAGATGACTGAGCACCATGTGATGTCTGATCTTGGATTCCTCCTCCTTTAGCCCACCATCATCCTTTATTGGAGCCTCATGTCCTTCTCCATGATTCCCACGCTAGTGGGCAATGAAGGCAGGGGAGCTCACAGTTACAGCACAGATTAATGTCCATTTATTTTATTTTTTTGTTGCTTGAGTCCAATCTACATGCTTCATAGTGGTTCTGAAGACTTTCAGTGTACTTTATCTAAGAATATGAATGTGTTTTTCCTCCAAGTCCATTCAGTATTGTTACACTCTTAAAATTCCACCCTCTTCTAACTCAACTGTTTTTCTAAAGTTAAAAGTTTTCTTTGTTGAGATGCCAACCCCTCTATGCTTTTAGCAATTACCTTAGTGTGCAAAACTTACAAATAACCATGCAATTGCATATCTTCAGTTAGCACAGAACTGTGACAAAGGCTGGCTTATCCAGGGATGCTATGGGCTTTGTACTTTTGGGGAGGAATATTAGGGACATTCTCATTGAGGTGGGTCCAATGTGAAATCCCTGGTAACCATGTTTAAGAACAATTAATAACTAATAACATAAGACCTTTTTTAGTAATTTAGATTTTAGTAATTTAGTTTTTACTTTTCCTTTCAAGCTTATGCACAATTAGGGTAACGCCACTTCAAGTCATTCTCACTTGCAATGTGTAGTTGAAGTCACTTTGATCTCTAATTTATTTTTTTCCCAATGCTAGGGATTGAACCTAGGGCCTTGTATAAGATAGCAAGTACTCTACCCCTGATCTATATCCCCATTCCCTCTACTATCTAATTTGCCCTTCATAAAAACCCAGTGAGGTTTTATTTTACAGACAAACTACCACTCAGACATCTAGGGACTTGTCCATGGTCACATGCTTGGAGAGGCCAAGTCTTGAACTAAAATTTCTGATGACCTCTTTCCCACTGTTACACTCATGATCCTCTTCCAATGAGCATTAAAAAATGCCACTGTTGTAGCACTCTCATATATATTTTTGCTATCTGCTTAAATCCTGATGAAAACATAGTTAGGGCAAGTGATGCTCTGCCAGGGGTTGGGGGTTAGTTAACTTATACTGTTATGTGCAATTTCTGGTGATGCATAACTTATATGTAATACATTAGAATGAAATATTTTTTAAAAAAATTTCAAAATAAATGTTTGATAATATTTAGCTATCCTTTCTTAATTTTGAAACACTGGTTCTGTTATTTTTTTGTGGATCCTTAATTCTGTGGCCCTGCATGCTTGCACCATTAATTTAAAAATAGGCCAAGGATTTAGATAAAAGTAAATGGGTTGTGTTAGATGAGGTCTAGGTCACTTTACTTGCAATTATGTAGGCTTTTTAAGCATTTTTCCTGGTTATAAAGACATTAACACATAAAAAATCCATTATAAAATCTTCAATTGCAAAATGCTTTTACTTAACTTTATGAAATCTGTATTTAGAACAGCCATTTTATAACTTATCATCTTTTTGGTACATGTGTTAGTTTCTTTTGTGTGTTATCCACATCCTAACAGCCTGAGTATTTTCATTTAAAGATTCTCTGTTAGAGTCATTTTATTTCTTTTAAATTAAAAAAATGTTAAACAGTCATTTTAAATATAAATTTAACTATTTTTATTATAGAGTCAGTTTAGGAAGCTACTTGGCTATGGAATGTTTAGCATATACTTCAATACATTTATAAATTCATAACTATTTTAAGAAGATGTGTTTGATCCACTTTCAGATTTTAAATTATCTCAGGTAGCACGAGACCTCTGATTTTGAAATTTTCTACACATTTTATACTCCTAAGTCCCCCCAAATATTTTCTATTTTGAGTTCAATTTCATACCTCTCTAGGCTGATTCAAGCAAAACAATATTTCTGTCACTAATTCCAAGACAAAGAAAAGGAGGAATACTTTTTGTTTTTCCAAGATTCCAATCTGTTGCCGAGAGAACCAGATGAGAAGTTGGAAATCTTTCTTTTTCATTCCTTATTCATCACTCCAGTATTGTATGAAAAGTTGCAGCATTTTTTCTTTTTTGACGATAAGGGGAAAAAGAGAAACGAAAGACAAAATAGGGAAAAAAAAAGAAATAAGTTTAGCTTAGTGTCGGTTTAAATCTATTTCTCTCTTTCTTAGGAGAGAGTTATGTGTGCGGCTCAATAGAGCCCTTCAAGAAACTGGAGTATACCAAGAATGTGAACCCCAACTGGTCAGTGAATGTCAAGACCACCTCAGCTTCCAGGGCAGTGTCTTCACTGGCCACTGCCAAAGGCAGCCCTTCGGAGGTGCGTGAGAATAAGGATTTCATTCGGCCTAAGCTGGTCACCATCATCAGGAGTGGAGTGAAGCCGCGGAAAGCTGTCAGGATTCTGCTGAACAAGAAGACGGCTCATTCCTTTGAGCAAGTCCTCACTGACATAACCGATGCCATCAAGCTGGACTCGGGAGTGGTGAAGCGCCTGTACACTCTGGATGGCAAACAGGTAAGGGTGGGTCTGGGTAGGACTGTGACTTCACAGGGACCAATCAGGGAGTTGGGGGTGTGTGTGCCACACCATGGGGATCCAAAGCATGCATTTTGCTCAAGTCACAGAGACCTGGGTCATTTACCCAGCAAGCATGCGCTTGTTGATCTCAAGCTGGACCAAGGTTTGTGCTGGGAAGAATTAATCATGGATACAAAGTACAGAATAAAATCTATCTTTGAAGAGTCAATGGTTATTCGGGCTTTCTACTTTTTCAGTATCATTTGCTTTGCATAATGATGCATTTCAGTCATGTGTTTTCAATTTTGCCCTATGTTGTAGAGCCTCATGCATGTACGGTGTGGAGGTCAATGATGTGAGTAATATCTTATGATTCTGTGTTTCAGGAATGTTCACTGAGACTTATTTAAATACTATAGATTTTACAATGTAAGTCTCAGGTATGACATATCATCATCTTGTTGGCTTTAGGGTGCACATATCTAGAAAATTATGTATCTTGTATTAAAAATATAATTTTACAATTAAAATGAAAGGGAGGTCTCTTTAGCTGTGAAATACACATCTATCCACATGGATGAATGACATTTTTGTGTGTGTGTGTGTGGTGTTGGGGACTGCACCCAGGGCCTTGTGCATGCAAGGCCAGCACTCTACCAACTGAGCTATTTCCCCAGTCCCTGATGAGTGGGAATTTTAAGGTGAGATGAACAGAAAGGAGGTATTAGCTTTCAGGGCCTTGTGAGACTTTTGTAAAGATTTGACAGGACCCATGGTGAACTGATTAAAAAAAGAAACACTGATCAAAAGTACAATGTGATTTCTAGTCTTTCATAGTTTAACAGTGTCTTGTTTAAGATGATCATTTTTAACATTTCTATCTTTGCTTGAAGTTTATTTTTTAATGTGACTATCGAAATGCCTTTTTTAATTTTGAGGGATAATTTGAATGATTTGTATATGGAGTTCATCTTAAAATCAAAACTGGATTCGTAAATTAAGAGATTGATCTTTTTAAATAGAAGACTCATGCAAGTTCTTGAAGGCTAACACATTTAAACTTAATGAATTAGAATAGATGCTAATACTACAAAGAGTGTTAGGCATGAGAGAATTATTCCCCTAGGGATCCATTTAAATGCTCAAACTTATACAAATTCATTAGGAATGAAGGAATATGTGTCAGTTATTTATTTATATTGACCAATCTTCTGCTTGTCTCATAACACTTGCATGTGGATAAGGATTTCTAGCGATAAGATTTTGTCTTGTAGATCTAAGAAGCTAAAGCCTGAATGTCATCAATATATCAGTGACTACAAAGTCCACTGCTGGTCCATGAATTAAAGTAGCATTAAGATGGCAAATTGCATATTAAGATATTTGAGCCTTCTGGTTCCCTTTCTGAGGATTTATTCCACCATTCTGAAGTTTTGCATTTCCGTGTATTTTCTCAAGATGAAAATTTATCTGTTTTCATCAAAAGTAAAATTTAGAATGAAGAATACATTTTGTTGAGACTTTCTCCTCCTCCTCCCATTTCAGAATTTTTGGGATTCCAAATTGCTATTGTAATGAGTCTAAAAAATCAGCTTTCACTTTTCTAGCTAGTCTTTACATGAACTGATCAGTTAATATGTTTATCAGAAGAATAAACTCCTAGAGTAGATACTATTTGTTCTCATTTGTTTCCTTATGTTCTAAATGCATCTAATGTCAATATTTTATGGTGGTATGTTTGCTGTGCTGTACGTGTAAATAATTGGGTGTAATGGGAAAGAATCCCACGTTTGATGTCAACAGACCAGGATTCAAATCTTGGCTCATCCACAGATTTTTTTTTTTTGATATAAGTAACTTAGCCTCATTATGCTTACCAACAAAACATGGATAAAACCATCACTGCTGTTTTATAAAGTGCTTATGAGATCAACTGTGATAATACATGTGAAATCAGTTTTGTACTATCGTGAGTATAATAGCTTTATTAAGCATCATTCTGAGTGCTTTGCATGTATTAACACATTTAATCCTTATAGCAACTGGATTATTATTCCCATTTATCAGATGAGGATACAAAGGCACAGAACTTATTAAAAACATGTCCAAGACTACACATAAATGGTGAAGGTAGAATTTGAACCAGTCTTACTCCAGATCTTGGAAAACACTGGATTGCCACAGAGATGTTTAAGCAGCACACAAAGGTACTGAGGAAATAAATACATAAATAAATATACATACATATATATATATATATATATATATATATATATATATTTCTTTTTTGTACCAGAGATTGAACCCAGAGACAATTAATCACTGAGCCATATCCCCAGTCCTTTTTTATTTTTTATTTTGAGTCAGGGTCTTGGCTAAGTTGCTGAGGCTGGGTTTGAACTTGTGATTCTCCTGCCTCAGCTTCCTGAGCTGCTGGGATTACAAGTGTGTGCCACCATGCCTGGTGAGATTTTAAAGTTAGGCAGTGTTCTGACACTTTAACAAGAAACCTGAGATTTTTGACCTACAAAGAGAAAATCATTTATTTTGGCTCACAGTTTGAGAGGTTTTAGTCTATGATTGGTTGGTTCCAAAGCTTTGGGCTTGTGGAAAGAAAACACATCATGGCAGTGGCACATGGTGAGTAGTAGTCATTCACCTCAGGGCAGGGAGTAAAAGAGCGTGAGGAAGGGCCAGGCTCCCACAGTGACCTTCAAGGGCAGCGCTCATTGACCTAAAGACCTCCCATTAGGCTCCATCCCTTAAGCATTCTGCCATCTTCTAATAGTGCCAACCTGGGGAACAGATCTTTAAGACATGGACCTGTCCCACCTTCAGAGTTCAAACGACAGCAGGAGTAATCTGTCCAAGGAATATTATTTGACTCTTTTCTGATCATATATGAATGTATATAGTGTTATTTTCCCTGGAGTCCTTCTGCTGGCTGTTGTACTTGATCGTTCATTTTTTAGCAAGCATACAGTTTGCTGTTGTGGCCTTTCTTCTGTCATATCATGCTCTTTTCATAGCAGGAGTAGTAAAAACAACTGCAGAGGGATTGGCTGATAAAGTAGAATGAACATAAAGACTTTTTGCTTGGGTTCACAGTGAGAACAGAAATGCTTCCCGTGGACCTCAGGACTCTTTAGAATTGTTTCAGTTCAAAAGAGAAATCTGTCCAATAAGCAGTAAGTTAGAGTCCAATTGACATCCCTGGCAAAGACTGGGGCTTGATGAGCCTCAGAGAATAAGCCGTTTTCCTCAAAGCTTTCCTGTGGAATGACGGGCTGCCTAGTGGGATGGCATCTTACTCTATCCATGGTGGCACTGGGGTCCACAAGCTGCCAATAGGACATCATCATTTTAGGGGGTCAGGGGGTACTGGGGATTGAACTCAGGGGCACTGGACCACTGAGCCACATCCCCAGCCCTATTTTGTATTTTATTTAGAGACAGGGTTTCACTGAGTTGCTTAGTGCCTTGCTTTTGCCGAGTCTGGCTTTGAACTTGCCCTACTCCTGCCTCAGTTTCTCGAGCCACTGGGATTACAGACAGGACATCATCTTGTCCTGCCTTTTTATTTTTTAATAGCTTAACTGAGTCCTTGTATCAAACTCATAAACAATGTGGAAACTCCAACACTGAGTAAGCTATTTAAAGGCATCTTTTTTTTTGTATTGAGAAAACAGAATTACTTGAACAATTAATAGCTTGAGCCAGATGTGGTGGTGCACACCTGTAATCCTAGCTACCCAAAAGGTTGAGGCAGGAGGGTTTCAAGTTCCAGATCAGTCTATGCAACTTAGCAAGACTCGGTCTCACATTTCACGTTGTCATGTATGAAATAAATAAATAAAATTTAAATAAATAAATGAATAAATAAAAGGATGGGCTGAACCTCAGTGATTCAGTGCCCTTGGGGTTCAATCTCCAGTATTATGGGGGGGGGGGGGAAATAAACAGAATAGTTTAATTACTGCAGGTCAGTGGGTGGTGAGGATTGTATGGAAACAGAAATAGTTTTTCTCATTGTCTTCAGGCAGCCAGCAGTTGTATCCTCGGTATAGATACTGTTGATGCTGAGATTTTTAACAATGGAACCATAAAAGCCTGTGCCTACTGTTTAATGCGTCACCCAGAGGAGATGCGCCCTGGAGGGCATAGACCACATGATGCCCTCCCTCATTCCTACCAGCTCCTGGCCTCCTTGATTGTTGCCTCTTGGGTTTGCATGAAGCCCTAACCCTGGAGTTCGTCTTACCGAACATTTTTTGAGATTTTTAAAGCTGACCTAAAGGAAATCAACATATTGGAAATGCTGCATCAAATAGGATTTTGCAGAAGCTTTAAGATGTCAGAATGTGCTGACTACAGAGTAGCCTATCTGTGAGCAAGTCTTTTCTAATGATTTCAATTCTATTCTTCATTCAGGGACACTGAAGTAAGAGGTTTGCTATAACCTTTCCCCTTCTTCGCAGTGTATGTGAGTCTGCTCAACATGTAATCAGGCTCTTGGCTGGCATGGCTGGAGTCCAAGGAAATACTTACAGTGCCTTGTTTTCCGTCATGCATTATTTGTCTGGTCTTGATTAAAACCCCTACACACACACACACACACACACACACACACACACACACACACACTAAGAAAAAGGGCATTTGCTAGTTCACGGTTAAAATCACGTCCCCGTTCTCTGTATCACAGGGGATTTGTGGAGTCTGAGCCTGAGAGTCTCTTTTCTTGCCATCACGTGTGTGTGTCAGGATGTTGGGGCTTTGCTCTGTATTATTCACTCACCCTGCCAAGTGGCTGCTCCCGGAGGTCATTTGGAGTGTGACTATTTTTTAAGTGATTAAAATAAGCCCCCAAAGTACAAGATTTGCTGCAAAGATACCCTTGCATATATCTCCTGAATCCTTTTATGGAAAAGCAAATCTGGCTGTCTGGAACTGCTAAATCTGCTAAATCTGTGATTATTGAGTCCTTCCTTAGAAACATAAAGAACAGCAAGTCTTAGAACTGTGAATGCCTAAGCAGGGAATTTATATGGTAAAGATCAAAGATAAGGTATTGCCCAGTGATCCCTCCTTCCCTCTGGAATGAAGTAATGCTAAATTAGATTGTTCTTTAAGTAGACAATATAACATATTCCATCTTATTTACCATTTGACCCTAAAAATCTAGACAACATTGCAGCATACTTAGGTAGTAGGGGGCGTAAAAGTCAGGGATATTATATTTTTAATCATGTAGACGTTTCATGTAGGTCATGCACTTTGTAAATTCCACTGTTGCTAGCATGTTCACATGAGCAAACAGTTTGTGTTTTCCTAATATGGAAAATTCTAGAACTCAACTGAAGTATAGTCTTTCTAGGGTTTTGGTTACCCAAGGTCAGTCATCATCAGATAATATAAAATGGAAAATTCCACATTTTAATAAGGGTGGGAAGCACATTTACACAACTTTCATTGCAGTATCATTGTTATGTTTATTCTATTTTATCATTAATTATTGTTAATTTCTTACTGTGCCTAATTTATAAATTAAACTTTATCATAAGTGTGTATAGAGAAACAAAAAAACATAGTATATATAGAACTCTACATAGTATATGTAGAACATATATAGTATATGTGAATGCCTGCAATTCCAGGCATGCACTGGGAACCTTGAAACATGTCCCCACAGATAAGCGAGGACTGCTGTACTCGAAAACTGATTTAGATGGTAAACTGAGAACAGATGTGATAGCTTCATGTTAAGGAAATCAGTGAGTGTCCATAAATTAATCAGTTATGTCTTCTCTTTATCTTTTGATTGTTGAATCCCTATTACCTATTCCAAACCTAAACACCAAAAGATGCTATAAATGAATCATAATTACAGCCATTCATTTTAGGTCATTAGAATTCGAGTTTGTTGGAATTCAGGAAAAAAGTAATGACAATAGGGATTTATGAATCAGATAACACAAAATGATCTCTTTTGTGTTTAATATATTATTTTAGTCGAAGTACAAATAATTTGATGCACATGAGTTTAGAGACTTTTGGTTATATCTTCTTACAATTTAAATAAGCATAAACTTTGCTACCACATCTAACCTTGGCTATAACAGTTGATGAACATAGAAAATATGAAAACTAAAAGTTTCTAAATAAAAAGTAAGGAATTTTAGGATGTGATTGGAATTGTTTGGACCAGAAAAGGAGATTATTTTTCTTGTAGCTGTCAGTGATAGTGACATTTTTCCTTTTCTAAAAATAGAGCTTTTTTTCTATGTCAGCTCAAACTTCTTATAAGCACATGTAAACCTTTTATTCTTGTTATAAAAGTTTTACCATTATGAGTTGATACATTACCTGTGTTATAAAAGTGAATGTAACACATTTTAGTTTTGTTTATAGTTGGTATAAATAAAACTTGATATCAGTAATTTAGTTTATATTTTAAAATGTCAAATTAAAATTTTCTACAAAAACTCAGAGCACATGTTAAATCATCCTCATGATTTACTAGAGTTGGGAGTCGATGGAAATATCTTAGTTGATTTCAAAAAAGAGGGAGTTCAAAAATAACTATGATACTTCCTTTAGAGAATTAAAACATTCAGAATAGAATATGCTAATAGATTGCATATCTTTGGTGCAATCTTTTGATATGCAGGATTAAATATGCCACATTTAATCTGCCACATGTGTCCTTAGGTAGATATTAATTCCTTCAAATGTGAAAGAGTCAAATTGTTTTCTTCCAGTCCGAATTCCTCTGACAGTGTCGTCAGTTATGGATGCTTGTAGGGATGTGTATTTTAAGGCTTTGGCTAGATTTAGCAAAAGTCAGTTTTCTATAACATGAATTCTGAGTTCAGAAGTTATATTCCCCAAATTCCTCCTGGTAGTATATTGAGGATACTTGGAACATTTTTTATGATGGCTTTGGGATTGCCTCCTAGTGACTTCTGCTACTTTTGCAAAGGCTAGCAGCCATGACTTGGCCTTTGATGCATGTTAATAAAATGGAAAGAAATAAGACTTTAAAATCAGCTGGGCCTAGGCTTCAGTTTTAGACTGAAAAATCTAGTTTGAGATTTCTCATTCAGGCCTGGAAAATTGAGTTTGCTTCCCAACCTGCAGGCATTTAGGTCTTGAATATTCTCTAAGGACTCATGTGTTAGATGCTTGGCATCTGTTGGAAATCGGCACTATTGGAAACTTTAAGAGGTGGGGCCTAGTGGGAGGACTGTAGGTCATTGGGTGTGTGCCCTGAAATTATTCTGATTGTGGGTCTCTGGCTTCTTCCCCTTCCTCTTCCCCTTCCCATCCTTCCCCTTCCCCTTCCCCTCCCTCTCCTTCCCCTCCTCCTCCTCCTCCTCCTCCTCCTCCTCCTCCTCCTCCTCCTCCTCCTCCTCCTCCTCCTCCTCCTTCTCCATTTTTTCACTTCCCAGACATGAGATGAGTCATTTTTCTCTGCCACAGGTTCCCTACCATAATTTGCTGCCTTATCTAAGTCCCAAAAGCAACAGGGCTCACTGATCATTAACTGAACAAAATCTTCAAAACTGTGAGCCAAGATAAAAATTTTCTCTTTATAAGTTGATTGCCTCAGATATTTGTTATAGTAGCAGAAAACTGACTAATACACTAGCTTACTGATAAAGCTTAAAAATTCTGTACATTGAGTTTACTTATAATGAGGAAATTTGCTTATTATGCACATGTTAAATCATCCTCATGATTTATTAGAATTTGGAGTCAATGCTATAGTTTAAGCATAGATATTTATGGTAACATGATACAGAGGAAAATACTAGTTTCATAGACTGATAGACTTGAGTTCAAATCTGTCCTCTACGTAAGACACACTATCCTCCTACTGGGAAGAGTTAACATTGAATAATAATCTGTAGTTGCATCTTCTGTATAATGGCAATAAAAATAATAATGCTTGCTTTATAAATTGTCATGGGATTAAATTAAGTAATACATGTGACAAACTTAGCATTGTGGTTAGTTTCTAATTATTGGTGACTTGAAAAGCTAAGGGTTCTTTTGTTTTGGGGAAAAAAAACATATTTTAAATGTGTCATGGAAACTCATTATTTAAAAATCTCTTAATAATGGGCTAGTCATGTCTTCCTTTGTATATGTGTGTTTCACATGGAAACACTTCAAGTTGTAGTAACAGCAGTGTGAAATTTGGAATGAGACAGTATATGAGACCAAGACTTTACTCATGAATGGTATGAGCCTTGGCTAGTAAAATAAACTCACTATTTTTCCTTTTCTTTAAAATAAAAATAATAATGCATTCCTTATAATATTGGTGTGATAATTAGTTGATAAAATCTGTCTAGGCCCTAGAGTGATACATGGTGAGTCCTCTATAAATGTTAGTTCTTCTCTCTTCTGCTTTCGTATTCCAGGCTTTCTTCAAAGTATACAGGGGTGGGGATGTAGCTCAGTGTAGAACCCTTGCCCAGCATGTTCAGGACCCTGGGTTCAATCCCCAGCACCAGAAAAGATATACACTTGTAGCTATGAAACCTCATGAATATAGAATTGGCCATTGTGCTTTGTTTCCATTGTAACTGAACTAGGATAACCAGGACTAATAATGATGCTGTTTTTATCATCCCATTTATTGCCAGTCAGTTGTGAATGCAACCCAGATATTATTTTCTTCACTTCTTTAATTGTGCAAGTCATTCCTTAAGGGTATGGGAACCCATTCCAGGAATGGGTTTGTTGAATACCTTCTCTGAGTTTAGCACTGAGCTAGTTGCTACTTGTATTTACACTGAAGATCATTACACTGGTGATTCAGTGTAATTTGACTGAATCACCAATACAACTCTACCAAGCAAGAAACTACCCATTTCTCAAGCTTCAATTCAAAGATGGCCTTGTCTATGAAACATTTCTTTACTTCCTCTTGCAGAATTGACAGCTCCCTGTCTTGGGGTCCATTACTGTCCAACGTACATAGCCCCACAACTCTTCACTATACCAACCTGTTGTCATGCCTGTTTTCACCTTCAGATTTTGTAGAATAAAGCTAGGAAGGTGTCCTGCTGACTTCTGAATCTCTAGGTCCTGATCTGGTAAATGCTTGTTCAATTAATGATTAGACAACCAAACGAGTGGACTATTGACTGGTGAGCCATGGGCTATACCCTCCTTGCATTAGCACATTACCTCCAGTATTTGGCAAAGTACATGTAGGTGATGGTCAGGTAGGAGCTGACTTGCTCACCCTGGGCTGTGTTGGTGTGTAACTGTGAATGAAGCCAGTGTAACCCCAGATGGTAAAATGATCATCATGGCAGTTGTTCTCTAGGTTGGACTCCTGCTTCATGAAAGACTCTCTCATCTGTCCATTTTGGAGCATTTTGACTATTGAGAGCATTTTTATCCTGTGGGGGGAACAATAGCTATTCTGTTAGAAAAATCTTACCATCTGAGTCAGATGAATTGATCCTGACATCCAGTGAATAAAGAGAAGAATTGATCGATACATTCCATGGATTTAAAAATTGGTGCTGGGCCAATAAGTGATTTTCATGAAAAGCATTTGGCCAATTATTGCAGAGACACTAACCTACAGGATTTAAGGGAGTTTGTGATGGCAGAATACAATATGTTGCAGCAGATTTTTCTGATTAGTTTAAATCCTTGCAACTAAATTAAATGAAAGATGGCAGTTCCAGAAATTAAATGGAACTTAAAAAAACCCAATTTTAAATCTGAATTATGTTGTAAACAACATCACCCAGAAACAAAAGGACAGATGGGAGATTTAATTTTTAATTGGCTTTTTTTTTTCATTGTAAGATTAATATGCGGTCAATAAAGGATTTTTAAGCAAATGGGAAAATATTAAGATAAATAAAAACTACCCATGGTCTCATTGACAAGGTGGCTCTCGTTCATAATTTGGTCCATTTATGTTGCCTTTTTCTTTTTAACAGCAGTTCAGATCTTATTTTGTGTAAAGTTTGGTTTCTTGCTGGTAACTTCACATGGAAATGTGCATATTTGTGTGGGAAGTGTATTAAGTCATCCTTTCTCTAACTTTGTTCTTTCATTGACTCGTGTAAGATCCCCTGAAGCCAATCACCCCGTGTACTTTCTTCTCTTGAGACTCCTTTGTAGAATTTCTCCTGTCTGTGAGATGACTGAGTGTAAAGACAGATTTCCAAACTCAGAACGAGAAACAAATGGATGTAAAGTGCTTATTCTTGAAAAGTCATTCAGTGTTCACTTGATCCCTGACTTACCACGGTTTGACCCATGGTTTTGTTTTTACTTTACAATGATGTAAAAGCAATATGCATTCAAGAGAAATTGTACTTTGAATTTCAAATTTGAATCATCTCTGAGATTAGCCAGATACCGAGTCTGATACTCTCTGGCAATGCTGGGCAGTGGCAGGGCCTCAGCTGCCATTCAGCCATGTGATCATGAGAAGAAACAACCAAGACTCCACTGTGTACTGTGCTGCTAAGCTAGGGTGTGTGTGGTAGGTTAGGTGGGTCCCATGCATTTTCAACTCATGGTATTTCCAGTTTAATGCTGGGTTAGCAAGTGTAACGCTCTAGCAAGTTGAGGAGTATCTGAAATTAGATACTCTTTCCCCCTCTTCTTAGAAGACCGTAAACTAGACATACTTTGGCATGTAGTATGATAAAATTGCATTTTATGTCTTCTAGAAAGAAAATAACTTAAGGTAAGCACTATTTTTTTTTACATAGACATTTATTTATTTATTTATTTATTGTTATTATTTTTTGTAGTGCTGAGGGTGGAACACAGGGCCACATTGCATCCAGGCAGGCACTCTGTCACCAAGTTAGCTGTGTTATCAATCCTTAGTCATTTACTTCTGATGCTTTTTCAGAGTAGTAGTATGGGATCTGAAACTAGTTTCACAACAGAAATAAATTGTGAAGAATCCTGTTATGTACTCGGAATATTCTCATCCCTGTTCTTAGAATCCTTTCTAAAAAGATTGGTCAGGGAACATCAGCAGTCATACCTTCAGGGACGTGTGGAAATGCAGACCGTCATATTCCACTCAGATTCACTGAATTAAAGAGTGCATTTCAACAAGATTCTCAGGTAATCTATATTCATATTTAAAGTTTGAGATGGATGGCTCAGAAAACCAAATAGTATGAATGGAACATCAGACTCCACTTAAGATGGTAAGTCTGGCTGTTGCATGGTAGATGGAATTAAACATTAATTTTAGCTGATTTAGCAATTTCATCAGCATCCTCTCGATACCAGTGTTAACCTCAGATGGCAAGATACGATTGCCAGCAACAGTGTTCTGGAAAGCAGCCAGTCCATTAGTATGAAATGTGTTCTTACTGCAATCTAGCCTCAGTGGAGGATGGATGGCTTCCTGTATGGAGAATAAATGGAGGTTAAGAGATGCAGGAAAGGATGAGCACACACTTGGGTATGTTGATCCTGAGCAAGAGATTAATGTACTCAGTTCCCACAAGGTCCATATGTGTGCTGTTAAGATATTTTCTGCATGCTCCCTGCCATGTGCTGCACAAATTGAGTATTTTCCTCATGCTTCTAGAGATCTTCTGCAGAAGTGAGTGGAAGTCATTAATACTGTTCATGGGATCTGTTATTAGATCTTTAGCTGTTGGCAGGTATAATCCTTGTACTTGAGAAAACCCTCAGAATGGAAAATTCCCAGAAGAACATAAGGTCATGTTAAATAAATGCAGGAAATGGAGGGGTAACTTTTGAAGATAATTTCTCGTTGGCATCTCTAGGGAGTTAGTGACCAAGAATCTTGTGTATCACAGACTTGACAGTTGAGAACAACAATGGATATGGTAAACTGGTGTGAAGTAACTGCCTAGAAATCAGAATTCTGTTTCCTTAAGTCAGTTTGGGAGGTTAAAAGACTTAGAAAGAGTCACTTACTTAATTGAGCTGACAATTGGCCGTGGCTGCACGGTAGACAGGGTTTTGCAAACAACCATACAATGCCTAGTGACCTCATCCATAGAACATTTTTGAATGAGAAAAACCAACTGTATCTCTAGAGTTATATATCTAACTTGGAGTGAAAATATTAAGTGCTAGCAGTAGTAAGTGGGATCTCTATGTGGAGAACCAGTTCATTGCTTTAATTCTGTTTATTGGTTGACTCTATGGTCCTGGGGAAAATAAAATTTCTTACTATTTCTCAGACTATTTCCAGGATGGATGTCCTATGAACGGATTATCTCAGGCATGTTGGCCATCTTGTTTCTTGTTAACATCATCATTTCATTCCATAACAAAAATTCCTTTACTTTTTCATTTGTATTTCATGTCAAATTGGTAGGCTTAACCACTGTGTATCTTTTAAAAAAATTTTTGTTCTTTTTAGTTATACATGATAGTAGAATGTATTTTGACATATGATACACACATGGAATATAACTTCTCATTCTTGTAGTTGTACATGATTGGAGTTACACTGGTCATGTATTTATATATGAACGTAGGAAAGTTATGTCCAATTCATTCTGCCAACCTTCCTATTCCCATCTCCCCTCCCTTCCCCACATGTCCCCCTGTGTAATCAGGTGAACCTCTACTCTCCCAGCCCTCATTGTGACTCAGCATCTACATATCAGAGAGAAATTCAGCCTTTGTTTTTTTTAGGATTGGCTTATTTTGCTTAGCATGGTAGTCTTCAGATTCATCCATTTACTGGCAAATGCCACAATTTTATTCTTCTTTTTGGCTGAGTAATATTCCATTGTGTATATGTACCACATTTTATTTATCTGTTCATCTATTGAAGGTTGATTCCATAGCTTAGCTAATGTGAATTGAGCTGCTATGAACATTGATGAGCCACTGTGTATCTTAAAAAAATGCACTCATTTATTAAGTTCTTGTTGCATTTAGTGATATTAATTAGCCACACAAGAAAAGGAGAATCTTAGATCATTTTATGATGCCTTTGGGATGTGTTTAATTGGAAGAAATTGGATCTCATACATTGTTTTATTGTGCAGAGTGCTCATTGTTAATAGTAACCATAAAAGCAAAGACCTGTTGCAAAAGGATATTTACAGGCTAGTCTTTGGTTTTGCCAAATGGGACCAACAGTTTCATGTGGTTTCTATCATGATGATGGTGCTTTACTGTTTTAATCTAAATGCCTTTTCATGTTCAGAATGTGCTTGTTTCCTGTAGCTTTGTAAATATCTATCAATCATGGTCTCTATGCCAGACTCTATGCCAGGTATGGAAATGTCTGTTTTTTCTTAGTAGCTGGTCTGAAGGCTTGGAAAGATTCCCTGTGCTAGAATTATAAGGGAGAATGTCCTTTTAGGACTTACTGGATTCACTGGTGGAGAAACTTGCATTTTCACACTTGTGTGTTCCTATAAGGAAAAGATGGATTGATAACGCTAATCATATTTGTGGATGACCTTGCTCTCTTTGGTAGTGTGACTCTTCAAACACTCTTGGGCAGCATTGCCTTCATATTTTAAATAACTGAAAGACAAATTCTATTTAATAGTTTACATAATGATATTTCTAATGCATTCAGAATTCAAATAATATAAAAAAGCTTACTTTTATGTACCAATATGCCAGTAAAACAACTTTCCATTAAAATTAGTCCCCACACTCAAAGCCCATAGCACACTTAAAAATCTTGAAAATAAATAATAAGTGTATTAGCCTCCAGTTTGATTAGCCTGCACTTTCCCATAGAGGTGTGTTGGCAGTCAGATCCGTAAAGTCACCGTTTACTTCCTCACATCAGTCAAAGTGAGAGGGAAGTTATTTTTAAAACTTGACAGCATTCTCAAAATGTATGAAAACTTGACTTTGGGGTTTTTCACACCCACATGAGTCTGTTTCGAAGCACCAGAGAAATAGGAGAACAATGGAGGAAATATGAATTCATTTTGAGAAGTTAACTATACAATAACTACACAATGCTTTTGAGATTTTAAAAGTATTTCTTCTTTTTTTTAATTTTAGGGAAAAAATGAGACTTTCCCTGTGTGTCTGAATTATTGAAGCTCTCTATCTCTGGCACTTCTTTTGCCTGTGTTAATGATCCCACTGTAATGAACCCTGCTTGTGTGTCTTTTCCTTTGCCACATTTATCTTATATTTGGTTTGACATCAGCTGAAAAAAAAAAGTATGTCAGGCCGGTTCCGGGATATGACACCAGTTCTAGGCCTGGAGATGAGTGATAACACATTTCACAATGGATCAGAAGTTGGAAGATATTTTCTGTTACAACAGCTGGAAACATTTTGTGCAGTCGGCATGAACACTGCTGACTAATTGCCTTTCCAAGACAGTGAAGGACTGGAGTGTCCCTGGCTGTGAGGTTTTGTAGAAAAGAGAATAATTACCCTATATGGTGAGCCCAACCCAGAGAAACAACTTCAACCAGAACAGACCAGAAGATAGCTTTTTTGAATGCTTACCCTATGCGGACCTTGTTTCCTTTTAACCACATTAATGGTATCACATGGTAGATAATATTGCTGTCTGCATTTTACATGGGCAGAAACAGGGGAACGTAACTGGCCTGAATGATTTGTACCTGATTGGGGCTGATGGATGTTCTTAACTGTGATGCTGTACTTGATGCTTTCTGGTGTTTTTCAAATGTTTGAACTTAGTAAAAATTCACATGCATTCTTTTTTAGTTAGAATGCTCACGATCCATTTCTAAGCTTTATCAACTTTGCCCACTGGAGTTTAAAATACTTTTTCTTCTGAAATGATCAAATTCTGGTGATCTGTCAGAATTTAAGCTTGTTAACATGAATGTACTACTTGGCAAAAAGAGAAGTCAGTGTTGAGAAAGCTGCTGAAATCTCTTGATTTCTTCTAAGCGTTTCTTTCTAAATTGGTTGCCATTCGGATTGTTAGGGATTATGAAATTAATCCATTTAGAGTCATTTTTTAAAAAAACCTAGGGCCTTTTTTTAGATTGTCATAAAAATTTACATTTCCAACGGTGGAAAAAGAACATTTTTTTTTAAAAAAAGGAAGATTCTTAATGTAACTTGTATCTAGAAATACAACAGTTTTATGCTGAGAATATTGTTGGATTTTTTTTTAAAAGAGAGAGTAGAGAGAGAGAGAGAGAATTTTTAATATTTATTTTTTAGTTCTCGGCAGACACAACATCTTTGTCTGTATGTGGTGCTGAGGATCGAACCTGGGCCACATGCATGCCAGGCGAGCTCGCTACCGCTTGAGCCACATCCCCAGCCCATTGTTGGATTTTAAAACTCGTCAGCTTTGAACTTAAAAACAATTGATGAAAGTTTTATGAAGGTATAATTTACATGCCATACAGTTTACCTTTTGTAAGTATATTAGTCAGTAATTTTAATAACTCTGTAGACTCGGCCTTAGAATACTTTCACTCAGAAGGTTCTCTCATGCCTGTTTGCAGCCAATGCCTGATCCTGCCCCAGCTCAGCAAGCACTGATCTGATTTTTAATCACATCAACTTTTAAATGTTGACTTCAGTTTTCCATTTGCAACTTTTATCTACCTTCAAAGTCATTTGTATCATTATGGATTCACTTAATGAATCCCTTGAGCCTTCGATACAGTCTCACCTCTGCAGCTCAGCTTGGGTACCACTGGGTTGGGTACCATAAGGAACTTGGCAGAGAAAATTATGCAGCCAATTGTAATACAGTGAAATCACATATTGTCTTCGCACTTGTCCTTGCATATAAGGCATTTCTGAGTTAATTTCAAGCTTAGGTATCTAAAGAGGAAAATAAAAACCCTTGATGTTCATGGCAGGATGGAATAATAATTGTTGTCTTCTGATTTCTTAGTGGTGATCCCCAGAGATCCCTTCTTCATTCCTGACTTCTCTGTGCCCTGTTGGGTGATACTTTCTTTGTTAGGATCCAAAATACCATTTATAGGCTGATTAAATCTCAAATGATATGAACATATTTTAAGCTGTCTATCTGTCTGCTTTTTCATAAATATGGTTTCCGTGGGCATTGTCTGTTCCTTGGGCGAGATCCAATTATCTTATAATCTCTCCTTTTCCCTCTTCATGGAGATTTTCCCCACTTGTCCTTTCATCACTTTATTATTCAAGATCTTTGAGGACTTTTAAAAATTATCTTTTTCTCTCTTTTTAAGGAAAGAGACCTCATTGTGAATTCTGATATCCTGCTGTACTGTAAAGGTGCACCTGGGGAGATGCTGCTCACTGACTGACCCCACCCCCCATTGAGTGCCTTTGAAATTCAGTGGTAAAGAATACTTGATTTGGGATTCCAGAGAAGTTTGCATGTTTACTGTGTATTTGTCCCCCCCTTTTTTTTCTGGTTGTCCAAGATGTTTCTAGACCAAAATTATTCACCAGTAAGGCTTCTCACATGTAAAAGGATGCTAATCTCTGGCTGAGAACCAAATGAGCCCTAGGCTCATTTCTAGGCACATTTCTGGGGTTGGTGAGGTCCTGAGATTGCTGCCTGGACATTTCTCACCTTCTCACTTTCTCACCTCCTTCTTGGTGATCTTCCCATGTAAAGAAACCAAAGGATTTTTGGTAATGTGTAGCTACATGGGAGAGAATCATGTACAGAAGACTCTTCTCAAAGCCAGTGGAACTGGTTTATATTTATCCATCCTGTCTTTTCTTGGACTTTATTATGTGGGTTTTATTATAATTTCTTTTAGCTAAAGCTGACCACAGAAAATAGCAATAACAAAATGGAAAAATCTGAGCAATTCTTCCAATAATTGAAAACAAATCAAACCTTCTGTCTTTAACTGAGGTTTTCCTGTTTTATGTACAACAGTAGGTCTTAAATTTTGAAGATCACATTTCCTTATGACTGCTAGGACCATATCCCCAGGAAGGTTACATTTGTCAGGTAAGGTGACATTTAATTTTTTCTGTTATGTTTTTTGATCCTTTTATCCTTTGGGCTAGAATTTGCATACCCTTGTTATTTACTCATCAGGTGACATAAATCAAATCCTATTTTGATCATCTTTAATATCTATGCATCTGGAAATTAAAGCAACCAGGAGAGTGAGACCAGAAGGAAATAAGAGAATCAATTCTGCCACCTGTGTTCATTCATGACTTTGATTATCAAAGGAAAATTCTGGCTCCCAAGAAAATGTTTCCTATTCACTGAGAAATTGTTCAGTTCCATCTGGCATGAGTTTGCCTTCTTTCACTGGTTGGGAGTCTCTATCAGAACAAAAAGTCTACTACTTTCACACAAAGGAAGACACATGCACCATGCACAGGTGTCCTTCTCCGAACCATCCCTGCTGCCTTTCTTTGCCTCCTTTTTCTTTTGGTCCTTTATTATTTTTCATTTGAGCCTTTGATAGGGGGGAGATAATTTCACTTCTCATATCCTTTAATTTTTTCACATATAGGAATCAGTGCCTGGCTTTAGATTGTTTCTTTCTTTCTTTCTTTCTTTCTTTTTTTTCCCCAATGGATGCTCTCTAAGGCTCCTCATCATGTTCTCCTGAGCAGTGCATTTTCAGGATGATAAAGTGCTCCCCAGGGAATAATTCTGGAACCCCTAGAGGGTCCATGAATGTGTTCTAGTAATGACATTAATTTTAATATCTTTTTTAAAACAACATTTTTAAACTGTTGTTTAAAATTTTTTTCCCTTATAAAGGAAACGATTTCGGAGCAATGGAGCATGCATCCAGTAACCATGCATGGCAGTTCATAGGGATGCAGTGAGAGTTCTAATTTCTCACTTAGTTTATCACTCAGAATACCAAGAGTGGGTAGCTTTTGGTTCCTATCATTATATAGAATATTAGAAAAACGATAAAAAGAAAATATAAGTATTAATTTATCCAGCATACATAGTTTTTATTTATTGAGATTGCTAAACAAGAAGATTTGGGAGGGAGGGGTGTGAAAATTTATATCAGATCAAAAAGGCAGAATTTTAAAATAAACATATATAAATAAACATATATAAACATATAATAAATATAGTATTATATATAAATATAATACTGAATAAGGTATGGTTATCTAAGATTTTGTACTCAAATCATATTTATCTTATAAATCAAAATTGAAAGTACAAAAATTTAAGTTGATTAGGAAGAACAAATTTTGTCTTTATATATCATAAATATATCCAAGATCTATGGATGTATTTCTACTTTAAAATTTGTTATTTAAATTAACTATCAGGATAAAGAAAAATAAGGTACATATATACAATGGAGTTTTACTCAGCCCTAAAGAAGAATGAAATCATGTCATTTGTAGGAATATGAATGGAATTGGAGAGCATCACGTTAAGTGAAATAAGCCAAACTCAGAAAGTCAAGGGTTGAATGTTTTCTCTCATGTATGGAAGCTAAAGCAAAGAAAGGGGAAAAAATGGAATCTAATGAAAATAAAAGGGAGACCAGTAGAGGAAAGGGACCAAGAAGATGGAGGAAGGGAAGTTAAGGGGCTGTACTGGGAAATGACACTGACTACGTTAGGTTATGTACATGTACCAATTTATCACAATGACTTCCACTATTATGTATAACTACAGGGCACCAATAAGAAAATAAAAAAAATAAATATCATTCAAAAATATCCAAATTATTTTTAAATTCCTTAGGGTATTTAAGAGGTTAAATAATTCTAAGAGATTCTTAATTCTAAGAAAAAAGTATCAAAAAGTATTGAGGACATAAGTACTTGGATCACAGTAGGGCAAATGAATTATGATGTGCTGGCACTTACTTTGGGAATATCATAGGCTTCTGTGCTCCTAACATGGTACTTTACTTGTATTAGGTGCTTGGTAAATGTTCTCTAAAGGAATTTACATACACTATATGGTACTTTAGTCATATATTGTTGTTCTCATTTTTTTTTAAAAAAGGAAATTATACTACAATATGTGAAAATTAGATAACTTATGGTCATCATGGGGGCCCTCAGATGGGAGATTCATTAGAGCAAATGTCTTCACAGATTCAAGACCTAGCTGTATTAAGTTTGGTTTTGCCTGCAGGATGAGTTCTTCAATCTTAATGAAAATTATGCCTGCTTTCTTATTCCTATCAGACTTATTAAATAATTTGTCTATCTGTTCCAAATAAGGTACATTTCCAACTTCCAAAGTCAGCTGTGTGAACCCTCCTCCTCCGCTGTTTTCAAGAATAGGAAACCACATATTTTAAGGTTTGATATACAGGAAAGAATTCCAGGAATACATATGACCTAGACTGTTAATAGATTTGAAGCACCAGTATTTTTTTTTGTCCTCTTTTCAAAAAGGCTCAATTATCAATGATGTTAGCAGTACCTTCCTATTTAAAGCCACTTTTCTCTCTTTTTCTCTTTGATGTGTCTTGATTTCAAAGACTGTTGGTGTGAGGTGGGGCAGGAGCTGGAGAGCAAGACCAATGTCATGATCATGACAGTGTTATTGTTCTCCCCGTGCAATGACAGTTTCTCTGAGCGTCCACTCACTTAAGAAGCCCAAACATCAGCCTTCTGTCTTCCTTTCTCCTGTTCTGCCCCTGTATCCACTGAGTCATTGGATGACTCACCCGGTCTGTCCCAGAAGTGTTTTGGGAATCCAGTTCTACTTCTCTGCACAAGCGATTCAGTTCTCACCCTTGCAGAAGTTCTCCAACTGATCTCTGCTTCCATCACTGTCCTCCTCAGCCTTTCTTCTGCACCCTGTTCAGAGTGCTCTTTCCAAGCCATAGAGCTGAAGATCTCATTGTCTTCCCTCTGTCCCTACATGGCATGTAAAACCCTTAAGCTGTGGGCCCCTTCTCCCTTTCCAACTTCATTTCTTGTCATTTGCCCCTGCACACCCTAGGTCCTGGTTCTCCTAACGGTTTGCTGATTTTGACCTCAAGTGTCGTTGTAGATACAAAGGTCTACAAGGGGGTGCCCAAAATCCCCCAGCTGGTCTTCTTAGTGACTTTTCTTGGAAGACAAGCTCCTATGGCATAGACAACATTCCTATTTAGAGAAAGTGCCTCCCCATCATGCCATAGACCCAACATCTGTGCTTTGACAATTTTCATCCAGAAAGTCTTGAATGTTCAGACCCTGAGAGAACTATTTTCCTTTTTGTCTTTATACTTCATCAGACTATTTTGTGTTGAATACCTTTCCCCACCACATCAGTAAGCCTGTGGCTGTGATGCCACCCTTTCTTAAGTCAGGTTAATTTTAGAGCATATTACAGTGTTTTTCACAGTTTGTTAAGGTAAAGTGCATTGAATTTCTAAAATAGCAACAATTATGCATCCAGTGCTCATTTTCACTAAGCTGGTGGCACACTTGGGGACTATGGTAATTGAAAACACACATCTGGATTATTGATACTTGTTAATTCTCCCCAGTTAATTCAAGCAATGATTAGACACCAGCAAAGTAAAAAGCTTTGGTTCCCTTGTGCTGCCAACTGGAGATCAAAGCACCACAAACTTTCTCACTAGCTTTTGTTGGAATCTCTCTGGCACCAGAGGAAGTAAGATTTTGTTTTGCTTTGTATTTGATGTGTAGGGTGTAGGAGAGAAAAAGAATTTGACCAGGTAAGATGTTATTGGTGTGAGCAAGAGTCAGTGTCTCAGAAGCCAAAATGAAGTTAGAGAATTAAATGACCAGAACTGACTGCTGTATGTTTGTTTCATTGTGCAAAGAAGAAAAAAGAAAAGAAAAAAAGAAGATGCCATAACCAGAGTGGAGTGCAAAGAGGACAGTAAAGGGAAACTTTAAGCAAATAGGAGCATTTTGCAAATGGATATCCAGAGGTTCTCCTTGGAGGACATTCATACAAAGAACTGTCCCAAGGGGCTGGGGTTGTGGCTCAGTGGTAGAGCACTTGCCTAGCATGTGTGAGGCACTAGGTTTGATTCTCAGCACTGCATATAAGTAAATAAATATCCATCAACAACTAATTTAAAAAACCCTGTAATTAGAGAGTAGAATAACTGAGTGTCACATAGTAAAGGAACATATACAATTCTGGTACCAAAAAAAGACTGATATTAATTGCACACGGCACTTTGGGGAAAGACCTGTGTTTCTAACCCGAGATAGCAGGCCAGTGGGTCTGTCCCAGGACATTGGGCCTGTCTGTCCTGGTTTGCTCTGCTATTTATAATATGAGGTTTTATCTTCAAACAGCGGAGAGCTTGTGTATTTATTTATAAAGATGTGAGATTGCACAGAGGATGGATAATTTGAAGTGGAGTAGAAATCAGACTTCTTGAAGATGTTTGAAAAAAATATTAAAACCTATTCCTGAAGCCTGTTAGTGATTCTGGTGAAAATTATTTGAGCTACATGTCAGGCTTTTTTCTTCCAATTTACATGTATAAATTGCATGGATGAAAGTAAATAGATCAAGAGGCTTTTAAAAGAATAAAAATTTTTTCTTCTATTGGTTATTAATATTTCATCTATATCCTAAAAAATATTCAGAAACAGAATCCATAAGTTCATTAAAATAGAAATTAGAAGTGGAAAGACATATAATGTGCTGAGGAAATGGTCTTATGAGGAAGGTAGGCCAAGAATAGTTAGCATTCTCGAGTTGTTGTGAGCTCTGAGACAGAAATGGAAATGCAGCTGTCATGGGGTGTATAGAATAAAGTATTTTGATTCATCAAGGAATATGAGTCTTTCCCTAGCAGTAATGTGAAGGTTTCATTCCCCCTTGAATCTTAAGGTACCCCAGGGATGACTGCCTATGCCACAGGCCCACCCAATGCCCACTGTCCCCTGAGCTGGCTTTGGTGCACTCTGCTGCTCCCCAGAAGGGCTCATTTGCCATGTTACAATCTTCTTTCCTGGATGAAAATCTCTGCCCCATATTCCTTCTTTCCCAGTATGGAAAAGAGCCTGTCGGTTCGGTCCTCACAACATCACTGAGACCAACTCAAGATGTTTAACCAAGATTTCAAGAAGGCTTTTATGTGACAGAAAGGTAAGGGAGCAATCTTTAGATGGGACTCTCTGGTGACTGTCCCTGAACTCTCTCTAGTAGAGTGACGGCAGCCAGCTCTCCTGCTCTCAGTGGGAGCACCCTTCCTTGTGTCTTCACGTCCTTCCCTGGCTCAGGCCCTGCCCTCAGTCGTCTGGTCCAAGTAGGGATTTTTCATTTTCAGGGGTAAGAACACTAAATGCGCAGTCTCTGCATTTTTCAATACTATATACCTTCAACTACAGTCACCATGCTGTGCAATAGAGCTCTTGAACTTATTCCTCCTGTCTAGTTATAATTATATGATCCTTTGACCAACATCCTCCCAGGCTCTGGTAAACACCATTCTACCCCCTACTTCTAGTAGGCCGATTTTTGTTTTTTAGATGCTTCATATGAGTCAGATCATGTGATAATTGTCTTTCTGTGCCAGGCTGATTTCAGTTAAGCAAAATGTCCTCCAGATTCATCCACATGTGAATGACAAGATTCCATTATTTTTGTTATTGAATATTATTCCACTGTGTGTATATATTCTATTATTAATTATCTAGATTTAGCCACTCCACAATGTCTGTTTCAAAGCATCGTGTTGTATTGGGTACATACAATTTTGTCTTTTTAAAAAATTACGAAAAGCCATATATCACCTGCTTTCCTGCATCACGATTTTAAAAAGATACTGTTGTTCAGACCTAACCAGAACATCCTTTGCACATAGACACTCTGGTACACATAGGGACTCCTTGAAATGTTGGTAAACTCCCAGAGGTTTGGAGTCTCTTGCTTTCTCTGTCTCTGACCACATTCACTGCCTTTTCACTTCCCATGGGGCCTTTGATCAGCTCTGACTGGGAAATGGTTCATCCACAGTTTTAAGTCACAGAAACAGCTCCTGACATTGACTTGGTTCACTGAAGGGAACTAATTAAATAATGCTAATAACTGGCACAGTGACAGAGATGGGTCAAATGTGGCCCTGGCTTCTAAATGGAGAAGGAGGAAGACAGGAAAATGATATAACTGTAGCTGATGAAGGATGGGACTTTTATATCAATTATAGATTCATAATAATACTTCTTTTTAAAATGTTTAATCCTGTGTGAATGCCACAAGATTTGGTTTGTGTAGGGACTTTAAGATTCACAGAGGTGAATCTTTCTGGGTGACTAACTGAAAAAAAAAAGCAATGAAATATTCTATTTTGGGTTCCTGCCTGTCTATGCAAAGTTGACATAATAACAAGAGGAAAGAAATCCCAGGAAAGATAGAAGGGATGGCTTCAGGAGTTAGCACACTCCTGAGATGCCTATTGCTATAGTGTGGATGTTCAGTGTCCCCCAAAGGGCCATATGTTAAAGGCTTGGTCCCCAGTGTGGTGTTACTGGGAGGCAGGGAACATCAGGAGGCAGGGCCTAGTGGGAGGTCTTTAGGTCACCCAGGACATAGCCTTAAGGGGACTGTCAGATCCTGAGTGTTTCCTCTTCCTCTTTGCTCCATGCCTCGTGACGTAAGTAGTTTCACTGCACCATGTGTTCCCACCATGATGTGCTGCCTCGTCACCCAGGCCCAAAGCAGTGGGGCCAGTAGATCATGAACTGAAACTTCCCAAACTGGACCAATATAATCATTTTCTCTTTATAAATTGATGGTGTCAGGTATTTTGTTCATAGTGATGGAAAGTTGACTAAAATACCCATAATGCATTTCTCACTCTGCCATTTTCAAATCTACTTCAGGCTTCCATCCCGGGGTGCTCACTGCATTTAATGGCAGACTGGAGCTTTTGGGGTTTACTAGAACTATAATTTCACTTGATAACATTCAGGATATTGGTATAAAGGTATGAAAATACTACACAGTAATTTAGGGGCTTGATTTCTGATAGACAAAAGTTAGGGTAAGTTACAGCAAAGAGGAGCAGTTGAGAACCTCATGGTTGAACCTTTAAAGATGATTACAGATTAACTTTTCTCTCTTTGGGAACAGTAGTTCAGAGTTGGCTTCTAATCTTCATTCCCATTAGAAATTTAACCTGTATTAAAGCAATTTGTAGAATATGTGTAGTAGTACAATTTAAGAAAATAACCTATGTATTATATACCATTATGGGAAAGATCAATAAAAAACCATGATGAATCATAGTGTCCAATTGCTTTGTATAATTTGAATTTTTCACAACATAACTATATGTTAAATATAAAGATAAAAGTATCCAAAGACAATTTTAGAACATATAGGCTTTTGTTTCAGATTTCTTTCAGGGGGAGAAAAGTCACTGTATTTTATTTATACAATTATGAGATTAAAAATCATTATTTGATAGAAATATTACTTTGGAAGTCCTTATGCATGTTTATGGTACCTAAGAGTTTTATAAAAGTGGATACAAACAGAAAATATCAGTTGTTAGTAATATATCATTGACAGTAAGGTGGTTTTTTGAAATTTGTTTTCTTATTTGCTTTCATATATTGTGAAAATATGTGAAAACTTTACACATGTATGTACATACACATATTCATATATACATATATGTGTGTATATGTGTGTGTGTGTGTGTGTTGTGTGTGTGTGTGTAGGTATATGAAATGTTTTTTTTCACAGTCTCAGCTTGATTTATATAACCATGAGCCACTTTTTGAAGTAGAATGATAATTTTATTTTATTTTTTATGGGAAAGTGGGATATACTTAAGTCTATCCTAGGAGTAGTTAAAAATGAAATGAAACCAGGTGTCCCATGACCAACAGTAGAAAAAGAGGTTTTTGCATTGGCTCATTGTTTTCACATCAGTTTTTGTACACTTATTTGGGGCTCCCCCCGTTTTTGTTATTGTGCCACACTGATTCCTTGTAGGGAAGAGTCTTCTATTAGAGGTTTAGTAGGAGCATAGATAATGAGCAGAATGATTGTAGCTTTCACAGGTGTAATTAACTTCTTGTAAAGTACAGTTCTTTGGGATAAATCTTGAAATAGAAAAACTATTTCTAGATCTTGGCTTTTATTCCCCGCCTTTATAATTCATTTCCTTCCACTTCTGTGCTGCCAGCTTAGAGAGTCTTCTAAGAAGCCTTCCAAACTTCCAGTTTGTAACTTGTCTCTTCTTTTTAGTCATATTTTTTCCCTACAGTCTATATAAAATAATTTTGGGAACTGCTGCAAGATTTGACCCTAGGTGCCCCGATATGTGTAATTAATCATATGAAAACCCAATACCCAGCTGTCAACCCTATGGTCCGGTTTCCAAACTCAGCATCATTAATTGTCTGGGGTTAAGGAAATAGAAGTAGACAAATCTAGCAATTGTCACCTGATGATTCTTGCACCTAGGTTTTTTTCTCACCCTTTTCATTCCACCAGGGAAACAGTCATTCATGGAGGTTTACTGACATTTCTGCATCTGTTTTTGAATGCTTCGGGGATTATTTGACTTTTCCTTTGTGATAGTCTAATGCCAAGTGTTTGTTTGCTCCAATCTATTTTTTAAAAATATTTTTAAAATTGTTGGTGGACCTTTACTTTATTTATCAATTTATTTATATTTGGTGTTGAGAATCGAACCCAGTGTCTCATATGTGCCAGGCAAGTGCTCCACCACTCAGTCACAACCCCAGACCTGCAATCCATCTTAATAGCCAAGAGACAAATACATTTCTTTTTCTCCTTTCTGATAAAAAACAATTGTTTGAGAAAGGGAAGTCTGAATTTGAACCATTTCTATTCTTTTCTAGCATGTTCAAATTATATTATAAAGTAACAACAAAGAAACTTAGAGAAATTCAAGAGGAGATGAACCTGTTGACTCCATTCGTTAATCCTATATCTAAAAGAATAGCCAGAGCATCTTAAAGAAACAAGGTCTTAGTAGACCAGGAGTAGGGATAAGAAGCCCATCTGTGGACACCACAATGGATGGCACACAGTGGGTCCTCCAAAACAGTTGTTGAATCAAAAAAGCAAAGGGCTGGGGTTGTGGCTCAGTGGCAGAGCACTTGCCTAGCACGTGTGAGGCCCTGGGTTTGATCCTCAACACCACATAAAAATAAATAAGCAAATAAAACAAAGTCATGCTATCCAAATACAACTGAAAAAAAGCATAAATAAGAAAACTAAAGGAAAAAAGATTTTTTTTTCTTAAGAAACTCCATGGACTGTTTGTTTTATGATGATAATACAGATTGGCTGGGATGTGAATAATAAAATTATATGTTTCTTTGAATCTATTCCATGTTGAATTTCACTAAGTTGTATTAGTAAGGTTTGTGGTATTTTATTAGTCAACTTCCCATTGCTATAATAAGATACCTGAGACAATGAATTTAAAAAGAGAAAGGGTTTATTTTGTCTTGTGGTCCTGGGGACTCTAGCCTAAGATCAGGCGATTCCATTGTTTTGGTTCTCTGGCAAGGGTGGCATACCGTGGAGGGAGGGTGTGGCAAAGCAAATGCTTACACCACTAGCCAGGATACAAAAGAGACGGAGAGGACTGGCTGGGTTCCCGAATCCCCTTTGAGGGCATATCTGCAATGACTCTTGGGCCTCCCCTAGGTCACCTCCTTAATGTTCTACCATCTTCCAATAATGCTACCCTGGGTCCCAAGCCTTTAACACATGGGCCTTTGAGGAACACTCATCTAACCCACTTCAAGTCCCTGTGCTTTGATGTTTGCATGGGCATCAGTGCACATAGTACAGGCAACAGACATTTTATTATCTCCATTTAAGTTTTAAATATCATCATCTGGACAGTGAATGCCAGTCTAGTGTTTCCATAGGCATGGGGTAAACAGTAGCTAATCAGAGTGGCAAGACTGGTGATCTGCCCCCTCCAGATGATCTTACCTCCAGCATTGACATTTTACCATTTACCTGGTCATTGAGACTGCAGACTGGAATTAACAGTCCAGGGACCCAACAGAGTATTTAATCATAAGATGGGAAATATGTTGCAGAGGCTTGAATACATGGGAAAGTTAAAAAAAAACTAGAAATTTTCAGTAAACTGAAATATTAGAGAACTTCTTAGCCCTTCTCCTGATGTAGAACTTAAAGGCGCTGGTCAGAGACAAGGGCCAGAGGTGGCTAGAGGCAGTGACCTTGATCTGCTAAGTGAACCAAGAGCTTTTCTCCTGAAATATGATGCTTTCTTATGACCTAATGGAAAATAGATTCTTTACTCCTTGAGCCTCCCTTTCCTAAGTAAGGACTTTCTAAGTATTTGTTTGGAATAGGTAAGTTTGCTGTTTAACACCAAACAGGTGTTTGGCAAATACAACTGAGATTTCAGATTCTTGTCCATAAAAATATTTTAAGAAACAACTTTGATGGATGGATCCCATTCCTTGGATCCATGACTTTGACTCAGCAGGAGCAGGGTTTCTGAGGCAGCTGCTGCCTTTTTCGAATGGTGAGCCTCTGTCTCCTGTTTATTCCCATCAATCCACAGGGGAACCATGAGACAAGTGAAGGATGAAGAAGATAAAATGGTAGATTGGGAGCTGAGACTCATTTGGCTCAGGTTTTTGTCTAATCCAGGGCACGGATTTGTCCCTTTTTCATATTAAAGTATTTTAGCCATTTTTAGAGCATTCTGCAATTTCCATTTCAGCGAGGCTTGGAAATTGTGTTCTCTTAGGGAGTTCTCACAGAGGATTGTCACTGTTCAGCTGATGAGTCTGGGAAACACGACTTGTCTTTACACTCTTTTTTTTGAGCATTTCGGTGACAAATGACATATCCAAATGATTGCTAAATTAGCCACGCTGGCGGTAAGATTATCTAGAAGGGCAGATTTCCAGCCTGTCCACCCTCATTAGCTAATGCTTACCCAGTTCCTACATTTGCAGGAATACTGCCCTTCTCTTTATGTCATTATGGACCTCTGTTGTTCCCTACTCCATTTGCCTTGAGGAAATGAAAGGTTAAAGGTAAATCAAGTTTTCCCTGAAGAATGTGGGTATGTCATTTCCTCTGTTTAATTTCTACAATCCTTCTACTTAGGTTGAAAACATCTTATTTTTCTTGCAAGAAGCAATAGAGCATATTGAAGCAATGGCTTGATGCTGTCCTTTGTCAATTGTGGAGCCTTCCTGTGCTAGTGTAGTGGGGTCAGGGCAGAAGGTGGAGTCCACAGTCCTGGTGCTCTCTGCTGACACAGGTTAGAATTCCCGAACAATGAAAACTTTCCAACATGCCATTTCTGTGAAGTGAGACCTGCTTCTTAAGGCCACATTAGGTATGACTTTTAAATTGGAACTATTAAAATCTGCATTTCAAAGCCACCTATTCTGCCCTTGATTCTTTTGAACTGTGGGTGGTCTTCTTCAGTAGACTTCAATATACTTAATTTTTTTTAAAGGTAACTTTGAATAATTTTTTTTTCCTACTTCAGTGCTTCTTTATAATCTGGCCAAAAAATTATTTAATAATGCACTAAGTAATGAGATTCTGTCTTCAAAATTCACATTGTTTTTATAAGACTTTATGATATTAGATTATATTTAATGAGGTGTTAGAAACATGAATAATTTGGGAGGAATGTAGTTGAGTCACATTGAGTTCTTAGCTTTGTTATGTTAATAATCTAATTCTAATCTTTTTCTTCCTAGAAGTCACCTTCATTTTAACCATTTAATGAATGTTGCATTGAAATTTTGTATGCATTGAAATATCTACTTTGTGATATGAATGATGCTAAACTTCTATAATTCTTTAAAACAGGGTTTATCAACCCTGGGATATTGACAGTTTGGTCAGGTTAGTCCTTGAGGTAGGGGGCTGTTACAGGCTATGTAGAATGTTTAGCAGTACTCTTGACCTCCATCCACCAGAGGCAGTAGAACGCCCCACCTTCTCCATTCTCAGATGAGGCAACCAAAAATGTCTCTGAAATTGTCCAATGTCCTTTTGGGGGTAAAGTCACTCTGTTTGAAAAATACTGATTTAAAAGACCTACATCCTTTGGTCCCAATAACAAAAAGAGGTGCCTTATCTTTGAAAAACAGGGTGAAAATAGGAGCAGTGTTTGGCACAGTATCTATAGAAATCCTAGAGTTAAGTAAAACTCAAAGTCAAGGCAGCCTCATTATTTAAATAATATTAGAAGCAATAAATTTTATATTTCTATAAGAATATTTCTGGACTAAGTTTGATAACACAGTAAAGTACTATATGAGGTTCCATTTGGAAAAAGCCTTTTAGACCACTAAAGGAAACTGAGATATCAAACTCAAAATGTTGTTCACCTTGATGAATATTTCCTGAGTATTTTATTATCTTCAACCTATGTAGAAGAACCCAAGTTGGACTAGAAATGTCTTGTTTCATTCCTAATTCCTATATTTTGGAGTATATTAGCAGATACTTCATTAGTTTTCTCTCTACCTTGATCTTCCATGATGTCATATTCTTTTGTGTTTTTTTTTTTTTTTTTGTGTGTGTGTGTTATGCCTTTATCTCATCTTTCTGCTTTCCTTTCTTATGTTTCTCCACCCTACTACTTGTTGTCCCCTGTGGGCTAGTTCTGATCTATCCTCCTTTCCTTCCTCCTCCTCGCCTCCCTCATCTTTCTTCTTCATTAACTCTCAATGACTCCAAATATAGACCCATGACCCCTTTCCTGTTTTTCCCAATCCCAAACATAGACCTTTTTTTTTTTCATAGATCATTTGCTGGTAAAACCTGTCCCCAGTTGATATGAGGGTTTTGTAGTTATTATTTATCTCACCTGATGTGAACACAGACACCTGATAGTTCAGGATCATTAATGTGCTGATCTTGAGTCCAGATGCCATCCTTGGGAATTAGTGATGCCATCTGTCCAGATGCCATCCTTGGGAATAAGTGATGTGTGAAATATTTATTGTGCTGTTTTTCCAAAAATCTGAAAAATTCACATTTGACTCCCCAAGCTTTGGGTAAGGTATAATCACCATGACTTGGAACATTAATTGCTTTCCCTTTGTGTAGCTCCACCTACTGATGAAGCATTCTTTCAATGTTTCAATTAATTTTTAAAAAAAATTACAGCAATTCATTTTCCTTGATTTGGAGACAGAATATTCCCTGTGATTCTATTGATATGCGATATTCATGTCTTTAAAGTGTGAGATTCTTTTGAAGTCTTCTTTTCTTTCTTATTCTGACCATTAAATTCCTCAGGTTTTATAGATTCTCATGCACAAGAAGCTTTTCAACTTCATTGACCTTTTTCCCCACTATCAGGAAGTTTAGGCTTGAGCTGTTTTGTCATTCTCTGTTATGCATTATCACATCCTTTCCTGTGTCCTGACCCATTGGGACTCTGTGGAGTCTCATTCCAGGCATTTCTATGTCTTGGCTTTGCCTCTAGCAGTGTAGCAACTGGTGCTTTTCTGTTCCTTCAAGACACATAGGCTCCGCAATGTTGTGTGTTTCGATAGCATGTTCTGTTCTTTTATTAACTGCCTCTCCCTGACCAGAAGGCTTTTTCATGATGCCATTCACATTCCCATTCTCCAAACATCCTTCCTGCATCAAATGTGCAGTGGTTGCATTTTATGGGAGGGTTATGTTCCCCAAAACCTAAGAATACAAAACTTGGAAAGTGAGACCTAATTTTTCTCTTAGGGAATGATTCACATTACATAAAATTGTATGCACAAAGTGACAGTCTTTTAATGTTTTATATAACTATTTTGAATTCACATTAAATAAGACCATATTGGAACTCTACCAAAAGTTAATGTGACTTTGTATTACCATCAGCACTTCAGCTGTGGTTTGTGGTGTTTTACCACCTACATGCTCCAGTATGCAGATCCTTCAATTATAAATAGTTTAGCTTTCTGAACACTCTAAAAGTATTTTAGAATATAAAACTTCTAAGCCACTTTTAATAGATAATTTGATATTTCTTTTGTGTGTATGTGTGTGTGACTAAGATGAAAGAATAATGGGAGGATTTTTATTAAGGAGAAGAGCTGTACCCAACTGGTATAGAAAATGGATCATTACCAACTTGGAGGGGCTTTAGTGGTACACCCCAGATCTCCATCCTGAGAGTAATGTCTTCAGCCACACTTTGGCTGTATGTTGGAAGAAGCCTTAAATAGTATGCTTGTTGTGTGAGTTTGATCTGCTGTAAAAAAAATACCATATACCGGGTGGGTTAAATAATAAAAACTTATTTCTCATCATTTTAGAGGCTGGGAGGTACTGGCCGATTCACTTCTTGCTGAGGGCCCCTCTTCCTGATTAGTAGAAGGCTGTCTACTCACTATTTTCTCACATTTAGAGAGAAAGTCTCACCTGAACATGTCAAACATTTGAGAAAGTGTCACCCTGGAAAGGTCTTGGTGTAAACATTTTAAAAATGGAACAGAATAAAGTTACTGCACTGGCTGGTTGAGAAGCACTTTGTCTTGGGGTCTCTTCCCTGTCATAGAAGGACACTAATCCCCTGTTTGGGTTTCACGCTTATAACTTTAGAGAAACCCAATTACTTCCCAAAGGCCTTCTCCAAACATCACATTGGAGATTAGTGCTCTAACTAATACAAATTTGGGGAACATACAGAAATTGAGTCCATAACATTATCTTATTAATGTACTGGTTAGTAACAGAATCAAATGAGTATAATTCACTAAGATAATGGATAAGACCTCCCAAAGTCATATTCATGTTAATGACATCGAAAATTCTTCATGTCCCCCAGATTAGTTCTGTAAGTATTGGATCCAGCAAAGCTTAACATTATGAATTAATGGAAAATGCTGTGGATTTGGATAACCAGAATAAATTGTGTATTGTGACTTGATAAGGCAAACCCAGAACAATGACCCATGCAGCAAGGTGTGTGGCTCTCAGGAACTGGCCGTCTCCCTGCCCTCTCCCAAGTGGTCAGCCTGTTTGCTGTGTTGCTGGCATCTGGCCTTCCTTCTGCTCTCTTACCTTGGGATCATATTCATGCATTTCATGCGTGTGTGTGTGTGTGTGTGTGTGTGTGTGTGTATGCTTTTTTTTCTGTTTTGAAATCTTTTGTGCAAATAGACTTTTAGCTGCCTGATCACAAGCACTATTCATGTCTACATGCTCCAGTGCTAACAGAGTACTTGATATGTAAAACCCTCTTATTTCACAATTACCAAGTTGCCTCAATGATCCATTTCTAAGGGCATTTTACAAAGCAACAGACATCCACAAAGGAGTAAATCAATTTCTGAGAATTTTTTTTAATCCCAATGATATAAGGAATAGTTAATGGAACTGGAATTGTCTAGGTTAGAAAATAATCGTGTATAAAAAAATCTGTTACAATTTTTGGAACATAGAGAATGGGATACAGAAAGGAGATGAAAAAGAGTAGTTAAGTATTAATAATGGTATCACCTTGGAAAAGTCTTGGTGTAAACATTTGTAAAATGGATTAGAATAAAAGTGGTTATCTCACTGGCCAGGTGAGAAGCACTTTGTCTTGGCAAGGTGCTAAGACTCAGCATCCAGGAAGAGGCACCACTTTCTCTACTCTTCTTCCTGTAGGTCCTACTACTTCTCTGTACCTCATCTCCCTCCTCCTATAGAGGTTTTTAGAAACAAAGAAGATGAGGTTAAAAAGGTAAAGTGGTTTAAGACTTCTTCAAAGGATGTGAGAGAAAGAACTCTAATGAAAGTCTTTGTCCATTTCTTTCTTGGATAGGCTGACCATATTCAAACTTTTGAGAAAGCATCATATCAAAGGTGGAGGTGAATTTGTTTGTGTTGCTTCAGCCGGCAGAGCCAGGGCTCGTGGGTCAATGTTTTCCATCCCACCAAAAGGACTGGGCAGCAGGTGCAGTCAGAGCTTCTAACCATTGGAGGTGGAGCTGCTGTTAGAATCAGGAAATCTTCATTTTTAGTAAAGTGTTCCTCAGAAGCTGGGGAAGCAGAATAATAGCCATCAGGGCTGGATTGAGGGGACTTTCCCATTGGAAGGGAGAACCTCTACATGCCTTTTAAACTAAAAATTTACACTAGCATTCTGTTTACTTTAAAATTAAATATATCCGGTTCTCTCATTCCATTTGGAATGGCACTATGCAGAGCCTAAGGAGTCAACAAGTCATGGAATGAATATAAATTCACCCTCAAAACATGAAAAGGGGTTTTATGTTCTACCAGGGAGAACAAGGCTAGAAAAGTTGTTCTGTTAAAATATGCAAAAGGAGAGTTCTCAGGAGTATTCATAATGGCTCATGATAGCAGAGGTGGAAGGAGGGCTCAAGGGCAATCGGCTTTTTTCAGGAATTCAGCAAATGATTATTTGCATTAAATCTCAGGTTATTTTGAGAACTGAGAGGTCAGCAGTTTTCAGGAACTGGTTTCACTTACTAAGGAAGATTGTGAAAGTAAAGCTGATTTTTAAAAAATGGTCCATGGTAATTGTGAATGTACCCATGAAATCCTGACATAAAGGTTCACCTATGCCAGTGAGACAAGAAAAATGTGACATCTTTTGCATTATTGAAATGCCAAGTAGATATACCTAACCTCTTTCAGCTTCTTGGCGTGAATTTTTAAACGTAATTTTTCATTGTTAAATGTTTTGTTATTGTATGCAGTCATTTCTATTGATTCTATTTACTCTTAAGAAAAAGAAAATTGTCTTGTGGATTCAAAAAAGCTCTAGGATACAAAATAAAAGATGTTGCTTAATGAAAGGGATGGGATCAAGTAGAAAGCACTAGGAAATTATTTAGAGTTCTCACTGTGGTTAGGCTATTATTGTACAGCCTCATTTAATTCTTATTCATTTCATCCACATTTTATGAACAGGGATTTAAGGCTCATGGTTTAAATAACTCACCTCAGCTCTGCAGTAAAGAATTTGTGATGTGTCTTATGAGCTAGACAATATTGAGAAATTTTTCATACAAATGTCCATCCATTTGTCTTTGTAAAATTGAGAGCTCTAAGTTTTAAGGCAGTAGGTAGCATATGACATATGCTCTCTTTCCCAAAATACTCAGATGGAGCTTATAAGTAATACCTATATTTCATTGGTTTTATCCTCATTCATATTTTCCCTCATTCTATGTTCCCATCTATTACTCCCTACATGAGAAAAATTCTGTTGCTCAGAATGGCATAGTAATAATGTGTAAGAACCTATAGAAGTGAGCCTGGCAAATACATCTACCTGTTTTATACAGACCTGAAATCAGTAGACTTTGCTGATGATCTGGAAGGAATCTATATCTTGCTGATGATTTTAAAAATACCCTTCACCTTTAAGAATTATTTATCTTTTTAACACAAATCTTCAGTGCTTTCTTTCCTTTGAGTTCGAAAAATGTATTTGCCATTCTTCTTCAGAAAGATGCCAAGGTCAGGGGGTATTAAAGTATATTTTAAGAATTAGCTTTTTGCCTTAAACACTTAAAAATAAAATATTGGTACCACTTTGCTGGCAGGAATTCAGTAGCAATGGTAAGAATAGAGTTACCTTCTGTGTATAATGTTGCCTTTACAGTTGCTTTGTTTCCTAGTTTTATAAATTGGGCTTTCTGGTTTCCTTGGAAACCCATTTGTGGACACTGGTTGCTAAGGAACAGCCTTGGCTGCACAAAGCAGAAGGAGCCCTGAGTCTGCTGGCGAGTGACTTCATTCTTGGCAGAGACTGGCAGTGGGAAACTTAGGATCTGTTCAAGTGAGGCCTCCATCTTGATTTTCAGCCTGAAGAATTCCTATGAATTTCCCTGACCTTTTATTCTCCCAATGATTATCAAAGCTATAATTGCTTATAAGAACAGAATTATCAAAGCTATAAATGCCTATAGGAATGGAAAATTAAGTAGCATTTCAGAGCATCTGAGTTCTTATGACTTTTTCATCAATCACTTGATGTCAATGATTTATTCAACAAAAGAGAATCCATTGCTGCAGTTTTAAGATCCCAAATAAGCCAAACTACCTCCCCCACCCCCTGAATTTAGCCAGAGGCAATAAAAGAATGAAGCTAACAGTTGTTTATCTTCACAAATTAGTGTGGTAGCATGATGCTGATGTTGGATTGTGGTCTGAGTTACATTTTACAACAGTCCAGTTTAAAGAACTAGAGATTAGAGTGCATGTAAATGTACTCCCAAATGGTCATATGTTTAAAGAATGCGATCAACCTTTTCTGTACTGACATATAACAGATTATTCTTAGAGAAGTACATTCCTAACTTGGGATATACAGATTTTTTACAGTGCCTTTATAGGTTATTTTAGGCATAGGAATCTGAGTGTAGGTCTGTCTGTTGTCATGGTCCACGTGCTTCTCTGTGTCAGGGGTATGTGTTATGCAAGGAAGAGATGATCTAACTTTAAGGTTAGAGGTAGCAAGGTCCTATTTTCAAAATACATGCTAAGGACAAGTTCCAGCTCTGTTTCTATGTGTCGGGGATGAGGCAATATGAGCCGTCCTCTTTGGCCCTCAGGCCTGGGGACTGATTTGTGATATGGAAGGTGGTAATGGAATTAAGCCAGGTGGAGCACCATTCCTCCTCTTTGCTTGGTTTTGAGTGGTAGCATTCTGTAAACTCATCATATTGTGTTAATTATCTGTTGAGTATCTTCAAAGGAAGGCCTTTACAGGCAGGTTATGTTTGTAAGCTCAAATGGTTAAGCAAGGCTCGTGTCTACTTGGACAAGTTGGTTACCTTCTTCTTTAAGTCTAATGTCATTACCTAAAAGTAATTCCTCACGTGGCTGTCACAGGACTGAGAAAACAGGTGGAATTTTTAGTTAGGTGTCTGGGTCATAAGATGTCCTTAAAAATAGTATCAGTTTTTCCATAAAGGCACATATATAGATAGATTTGTAGCTGCGTGGGACTGGAGGTAGAAACAGAATGACTGATGAACATGTTCTAAAAGTGAACTGTGGTGATGGTGTCCCACTGTATATATTTTTTAAAAAAAATCATTTAATGGTACAACTAAATTGGGTGAATTTTATAGCATATACATTGTACCTTGATAAAACTTTTAAAAATTTGTAGCTATAAATACTAGTAGATAATTAAACCTTCCTTCTCATAGGCTACTTTTGAAGGACTAGTGATATCTTAGAGGATGTTATTTAAGCCAGTATATCTCAGAATCTGGGTCATGATGGACATAAATTATGATGAGATCTTATTGTATTTGTAAGTGCTAGGATACAACAAAGTAATTAGTTGTAGGATTTCTATATTCTCTCTAATTTCCTGTTCTGAGGATGCCTTCAACTTTTGTGACTATAAGGCAGCAAAATAATTAGTGTTTTTGTAACTGATTTAGACTATACTTATTTGTTTCTTTATTTTTGTGGTACTGGGTATTGAACCTAGGGCCTTAAACAGGCTAAGCAAGTACTCTCCTGCTGAGCCTCATCCCCAGACCTTTTTGTTATTTATTTTGAGACAAGGTCTTCTTAAGCTGCCCAGGCTGGCCTTGAACTAGCAATTCTCCTGCCTCAGCCTCCTGAGGAGCTGGCATTATAGTTACTAGGTGTGCAATCAAGAATTGAGGCCTACGAGTTGCAGAGTAAATCAATGTTATTCTACTTTTCAGGTTTATGATTATCTGTCTGGGCTGTATATTAAAACCAGTAGCTTTATTGATCATCCCCTACTATGTGTCAGTGATTTTTAAAAATTTTTATTTAGATGTTCGTGGTGGGTCTGTAAAGAACATGGGAATTCAGTTTTAGGCATGATAAGTTTGAGATCTTTGATGGGCATACAAGCAGGGATGCTGCACAGGAAGTTGAGTATAGTTTGGAATTCAGGAGAAAGGTCTAGCCTGAAGATTAGGAAGACATAGGCATATGGGTAATATTGAAAGCCATAAAACCAAGTGAACTCACCAAGAAAATGTGAGTCATCAGACAAGCGTTCCAAGGATTGATCCTAGGTTACTCCAACATTAGGCCCTGGGGAAAAGAAAAGGCATCTGCATAGAGAGCTCTGAAGGCATGACTGGCTAGATAGGAGAAAGTCAGAAGAATGAGGACGTTGGATGCCCAGTGTACCCAGAAGGACAGGGGACACCTGGGATATGCTGCCAATGACTTGGATGAGTCCTGAGAATTCATGATTGAATATGAAAATCGAGTCACTGGCAATCTTTAGCAGTTTCAATGGAAAGATAAAGCCAAGTCCCCAACATATAGAAATGATATTTTTTTTTGAGAGAGAGAGAGAGAAAGAGAGAGAGAGAGAGAGAGTTTTTAATATTTATTTTTAGTTTTCAGTGGACACAACATCTTTTTATTTGTATGTGGTACTGAGGATCGAATCCAGCACCCGGCGCATGCCAGGCGAGTGCGCTACCGCTTGAGCCACATCCCCAGCACAAAATGATAAATTTTTGAGGCAATGGAAATTATCTTGATTTGATCACTACTCATTGTATACATGTGTCAAATTATCATTGTACACAAAAAAAATGAATAAATATTGTGTGTCCGTTAAAAAGAAGATGGTCCAAAGCCTGATGTAAGAGGGTGGAGTTTAGGAAAGAATGTGGGGGAAATTGGAACAAGCAAAGACAAGTCTTTGGGGGAAGAAATGGAGAGGAAGCTTATGAATAATGTAAGCTATTATAAGGATGAATTTAATCTGATATTTGAGGATTTTGTCTAATTTAGATTTATAATTTCTTGATCAATCCATACTCACTAGTATTATTCAAGATTCACTTTGCAAGCTGTCAGTTTCTACAACAAAATTTAAGTTATGGTGTATGCAGTTTAACTAAAGCAGAACTTTCCCCACGACCAAAACAGCAATACAGTCTGGCAATGAGGACCCTGTACTTCAGGTCATTCAGATTGGCATTTTGAGTCTGTCCCTTTGAGCTATATGACCTGGGCCAACTCTTAATCTTTCTTAGCCTTGGTTTCCTCATCTGTAAAATTTGAATAATAGATTCTTACCTTGTGGAATAATTATGAGACTTAAGTGATATAATCCAGTTTAAATTTTTTACTTATCACAGTATCTACCACCCATATAAGCTTCAAACAGCAAAGAGTAGCTGTTGTTATAGGTGTTAATTTATATTTGGGGATGAAGTAACATATTATTATAAAAGAATATGGGATTTGGAGTTAGGCATACGTGGGTCTCTGCCTCATTCCATCTTCAGCTATCTATATATGTTACTAAGTGTTGCTGGATTTGTTTCCTCAGATTTGAAATGGGTATAATAATAATGAGATTATTATTAAATAAAATATACAATGAGAGAATTAAATGAGATATTTACAAAGCCACATCATATGAAGTGCTATAGTAATATTAATTTCATTTATTTAAAATACAATTGTTGCCAAGTACTGTGGCAAACACCTGTAATCCCAGGGGCTGGGGAGGCTGAGGCAGGAGGATCATGAGTTCAAAGTCAGCCACAGCATAAGCAAGGTGCTAAGCAACTCAGTGAGACCCTGTCTCTAAATCAAATACAAAATAGGGATCAGATGTGGCTCAGGGGAGAGTACCCTTGAGTTAAACCCTTGGTATCAAAAATCAAAATAAAATGCAATCGTCTTTTATATATGTTGGATCTCTTCTGTTAGATTTATATATTAAAAAAGAAGAAATATTAATATACTTTTGCAATTTAAAATATTTAATTTTTGAGAATTTTGATTTCCAGATAGAATGAAACAGTATGGTCGCAATGTAAGAAGATATGTTAACAAGAATGTGAGAAATTACGTTTGTTAAAAACCTTGAAGCTTTAAAATGCTACAAATAGAAGCATAGAAATATGCACCCTATTACACATATATGTAATTATATAAAAATGGTTTTCCATATAAAATGCCTCATATTCTCCAAGTGACCCCAGTCTTTAGAGCCAAGCAAGGATTGTTTTTCTTTCTGCCAGAACACCATATCCCTAAGGTCTCTTTATGAAAATGGAGAACATGACCATATAAGCGTAATATTTCAAAATACACTCTATTGTTATGTATGACTAAAAAGAACAAATTAAAAAAAAGAAGAGAAAATGATACATACAGCTGGTAAAAACAAAGATGAAAGGGAATGATGTCAGCTAATTACCAAAGAAGCCTTCCAAGTAAGAAAAACTTAAGGGGAAAAAAAATGAAAACAAAATGAGGTCCATGTGGCCTTTTTTTTTTTTGGATAAAAATCTAAACTGACCTCATTCAAAAATGGAGGTTACTTGGGTCATTTTGGGACCTCCTGATTGTTCTTTAAAAATTCACAACAACTATTGTTGTTACTACTAGTTTTTGGAGTACTTCATTGTTTTCAAAATACTTTCATGCCCATAATTCTCAGAAATACCCAGTAAGGAAACTAGTATGAGCATCTTAAAAAGAATCAAACTGGTTTCTTTGGAAATTGTGTTATTTTCGACGGGTCAGAAGAAACCAACCTAGTTAGTAAGTTGTTGGACTAAAAAAGACTTTTTCAGGTGTTATGAAACCAGTGTGAATGGTCACATTCTGAGCTTCCTCAGATACTTAAAAATTTAATTTTTAAGAAAATAACAAGCTTCTAGAATCATAATTCACTTCTACATTTCCCCTGTACACCAGATATAAAGGTGGATCTCAAAGAATTCTTTGTGACTAGCCAGTTGCAGTAAAGGCAGGCATTTTGTTGAAGCATATTAATTAATCATAATTAATTTCCACTGCTGGTAAATATTATAGCTTTGCAATTTTAAACCCTGCCATTTATTTTTTAGATTATATAGGTTGCAAGTCACTATGGAATGCACATAACAAGTTAAATACTATCACTGCTCTGAGAATGATGGGAGGGAACATTCAAAGAAGAGACAGGCCACAACAGTAAAGCAACACAAAAATAGGAGTTGATGTGGTAGCACTGCAGGACTAAACACAGGTACCAATGTGGGAAGAGGTGTGTGGTTCAGGGACAGGTAAGATGCCCCTATTTTTTTGAAAGGAGTTGAACTTGGTAAGTAGAGGAGGTGGGAAAAGGAATGTTGGGGAAGGGAATAAAGCATCTGTGAGGTGGACCTGGGATAGGGAGCCAACACCAACGTGGGGAAGATAGAACAGAAATAATTTTCTATCATTTTCTTGATAACGGAATGTTGCTTTCAGAGCAAGCATCATTGTTTTCACAAGGCCGGACATTGGGGCCTTGGGATAAAAGCCAAAATCCACTTTAACTCATTAAGTGATGTTCTCATTGAAGAGAGACTCTTCAATAGTGGATGTATTCTTGATTTTTCCATTGCTTGTCTTTGTTTCTGTAACTTGTTGGCAAATGTATCTTAATTTGGATTCAGGAAGAAAGTTGCATTTAAAAGGAATCACAAGAAGCTTTCTCCTCCGGTTTATTGAAGATAATATTTTCCAAGCATTATTTTTCTGGAGTCTACTCTTCAGCAAAGCTTAGTGCTTCATTTATTATTCCATCAGTGCTCAAAAGTAATGCTAAGTTATCTCATGGGATTATTAAGAGGATTAAATTGCTACAATGTAATGTGAAAACTGTGTACACCAAAAAATATGCTGTAGACCACCTTATAGTGATATTTTATTGTTTAAATGATATTTTATCTTATTTATTTTTAAATATAAGACCTTATAGCTTTTATCCACTTTCTATATTTGGAAATAGTAACATAAATTTCATTTGTTTTTCCTTTGCTTGGCTTATTTTTACATTATCCTGGAATTCATCCAAACCCAGTTCCGTGTGTTTTGAAGGACTGTGTCCTTGTAGCACCCATCACTCATGCTCTTGGAAAGAGGATGCGAAATGACATTTTGAAACTAGTAAAATGAAGTTTGGATTTATTCCTCTGCATCTTCTCAATGCATTCCAGAAGTTTATTCTTGAAGATACGTTTAATTTGAATTATTGTTTCTTATGCCTGAGGTCATGAGAAGTTTTGTTTTGTTTTAAGCTCTCTATTGATGAGGTTAACTAGTCAAGTACAGGTTTGAGGTAAAATTACTAACATTGTGTGTTAGGCTATGCTCTACCAAGATTCAGACAAAGAAAAAACTTAAGAGTAGAATTAAAAATCTAAGACTTTAATTTTGAGATGGTAAAAGCTGTATTCTATGACTTTAACATAGAAGTCACCCCAAGCTGAATTAAGATTTATTTAGAAAAGCTTGTATTCACTGAATACCAAGCAGTTCTTTTTATTGTGGCTTTGTGTAAAGGGTTTAGGATTGATTTACATGGCCTCTTATTTATGACTTGAGACCAAGACACTATACAGCCAGCCAAAACTATGTACAGTGTCAAGAAGCATTTTTAACTAGACAGAGAAATTTATCTTTGTTCCTCTGCTTGCAGTCAGCCAGGTCATTTACTGCCAGAAGAATAGGAACAGTATGTCTTTACAGGCTTGCAAATTTGGCTTTTTTTTAATAACTATAAATTTTAAAGAATCTTAATATAAAATGTTGGAATTCAAACATGATATTGTGGATTTTTAAAATGTCCATCTGTTTGGCCATATTTCATGATTATGTTCTTCTCCATACTTAATATTTTTCTTTCTACACCTTAAAAATGTGTACACTGTTATATATGGAGGTGTTCTTTTTATGCTTCCTATATCTAGACTGCTAACTTTTCCTTTCCACCTAAAGCAGATATCCATCTCACCTACAAAACACCTGGCTGAAGAAAACAAATTTGTTTTCTTTGAGGGTGGAAGGATGCTTCGCATTGAGTGTGGTGATTCTGTAGGGAGTAGCAGAGAATTCACTGCACCCTGTCATCTCCTAGGACAGCAGGGCATCCTTAGAGAAGCAGATTGGAAACCTAATGGGAAGTCAGAGCCTGCACCGTGACTGCTAGAGCATTGGCATGGTACAGAGACTCGCTCTCAATGCTGTTTAATATCTTACTTTCTGAATTATGATGCAAAAATAGAAATAAAAAAGAAAGAGTAGAAAAGAAGCCTGTGGTAGCACAGAGTCTTTCCAGACCTCCTACTCTATGATGGAAGAGGATGTATGTGCCTCATTTATTTAGGCTCTGCTGAGTTCACTACAGTACCCCCTAAATGAATGAAAGCTGTAGAGAGCAGAGTGTTAGGGGTCACTTTCAAGGCCAGTATATCTTTTTTTTTCACACTGTGTAAGATCTCTTTGGGAAAGTGGTGTCATTTGGAATCATTTTGCGGTTCAGGAAATTAGCATTGTTTCCAGTGACTAACTAGGGGTGTGTGTGTGTGTGTGTGTGTGTGTGTGTGTGTGTGTGTGTGTGTATGTATCCTCTATTCTCTTTCTATAATATAATGACATAGTTTTTTTTCCTTTTTACAATATAATTGCAATGATTATTTAATTGTAGATTATTTATGTTTCTGGGAAATTTTAAAACCATGTGTCAAATTGTGTGTCTTTATTCCGCCTACTTGCTTTTATGGTTGGTTCAAGGAGGAGCTTTGGTTTCCACATTAGTCATTGTCTGCAAAGTTGTCTTCCCAAACCATTCTTCCTTCCTAGACTCCTTTTAATCTTATACAGGGTGATAACCCAAATTCCCAGTGGTCGGAACACAAGCTGAGATGACTTGGTTGCTTGTACCTGGCACATTTGACCATAACATCTCATCTATTCCTCACAATCGCCCTTCCAGAAGGGCACTGTTATTATCCCCACTTTATATATGAGTAAACTGAGTCACACAGAGGTTAAGTCCTATAATTCAGCTCACATAGTAGGTGGTGGAGGTGGGATTTACACTTGGGTAATTTCTCTAGGAAACCTTAGGCATTATTAGTCTGGCACAGGTAGCTGAGAAACCTATTCATTAGTCTGCCACAGTCTGTTTATTTTCTTCAACTATTACATATTTGCAGTCTGTTTAATGTCAAGAATTCGAGAAAGCTCTCTTGTTTTTAACAGAAGAGTGATTATTTGGAGCATTTCCAGCATTATTTAGAAATCTGGATGGATCATTAGCACCATTGCCTTCCATGTTGAATCACATTTAGAAAGTAAAAAAGTCACAGTGATGACATTACAACATGTTTTTGCTTGAGAATAAAGTGATGACAGGAGATAGGTACCATCACTATGAAATAAATATGATTTTACACAGATTTTTCATGTTTCATTACTTTCTTTGTTTTGCTTGGCTTTCTTTTTTAAATAATAAGATCTGATGTTCCTTGTAAAGACTAGACAAAGGTACCATTTACTTCCTTATTCTCTATCTTTTTATTGACTAAAGTTAAATGAACTTTTATCATATCAACAACTAAGTGGTGTTTGTGTGTCAAGCAAGAGCGCATTTATGATTGACAATTCACTGTGCATGTTTCCTTCTGGTTTCTTGTTCCACTGTGATGTATTCAGTGATGTTTAAGGCTTTGTGAGTTTTCAGGTTAGTATATACATCAATTTATCTCATTAGTGAAATCCAGTGGATGCCTCTAATCAAAGCTGTTAATTGCAATAGCATGATTCATGAATTACATTCATCAAATATTATAGGACTTCTTCTTGCTTTTATTATGAGAATTGTTTATAAGACCTTTGTTACTTTTCACTTTATCTTTTTATTACAGATTCATTATAGTTGTGAAAATGCCAAAACTTACCCTGCAGGTATTTTTTTTAAAGGTAATAATCTTTTAAATAGATTTATCAAACTTTTTTGTGGAGATTTCTTATCCCCAACTCATCATTAATTTAGTCATATAAATAAATATTTATTGCCTGAATTTTATGTTCTAAGCTGAGTGCTATTAACTATATAAATAAACCTGTTATTTGAAAACATTTTAAGGAGGTTGAATTCCCCAGCCATTTTTGTTGTTTATTTTGAGACAGGGTCTTGCAAAGGTGCTTAGGGCCTCAATAAGTTACTGAGACTGGCTTTGATCCTCCTACCTCAGCCTCTCAAGCTGCTGGGATTTTAGGTGTGCACCACTGTGCCTGGCTCTATTCAGCTCTTTTTACATTTTCTTCCAAAGGGGTACTAATGATCTTTCCTCTGAGGGTGAAAAGAAACAAAATTCCCTATTCTGACCATTTCCTAATTTCTGTTAACCAAGTGGGTGGGTGCTCTGGCAGGTGTAGTCTCCTGTGAACTCTTGGGCACACCTGTACTCTTCCTTGGCCACCTTGCCCTTTTCCCAAGTGACCAGTGCCCTTGTTCTCTCAAAGTAAGAGGCAGTGGGATTTGGTGAGCTTCCCACTGTCTTCTGCAGTACAGGTGAAGCTGGTGTCTGCAGGTTTCCAGAATGCTGAGGAATTCCAGGAGGTGAAACCCTCCAAACTCAGCAAAGGAGTTGGAAGAGCCAAAGAGAAACCTTAGAAACTGCAGATTGTAAGAAGAGAATGTCTCACAAATAAACCAAGATATAATGGTGCACCAGAGTCAGGAAAGAAGTGTACCACACTGGAACTTCTCGATCAGGAACATACCCTAATAATAGCTTCATTATTTCCTTCTGTTGTGCATTAGATAATATTCTGGGGGTGGAGTAACCTTAATGAAAACAACAGAAATTTGTGGTACATCAGGTGTTGGAAAAACACAATTATGTGCTGATACCAGAATGTTTTGAAGGAGTGGCAGGTGAAGAAGTTTTTATTGATACAGAGGGAAGCTTTAGGGTTGAACAGACTGGTAGAGCCTGCTAGTTCCTGCATTCAGAATCTTCATCTTATAGCAGGAACACACATAGGAGAAGAACACTAAAGAGCAAGTTTGATTAGTGATAATAGATGGCATCACTTTCCTTTTCATCATGACCTTGATGACCTATCCCTTTGAACTTGATTACTAACCCTGCAAAATGATCAGCCTTGCAAATAATCACAGATTAGCTGTAATTTTTACCAATCAAATGACAACAAAGATTGATTTAAAAATCAGGCCTTGCTGGTTCCTGCATTAGGGGAGAGTTGGGGACATGCTGTTACAATATGGCTAATTTTTCAATGGGACAGAAAGCAAAGGTTGGCAACATTGTACAAATCACCAAGCAGAAAGGAATCTACAGTACTGTTTTAGATCACAAACCTTAGGGATTTGGAGACGCTGTTGCCACAGAAGGTTCACTGAGTATCCAGAAAAGGTCATAAAAACCAGAGGAAGAACAGTAACCCAAAAACAAATCTAAAGTATACAAATATATTGATGTGAAATTAAAAATCATAATGAGTCTCCAGTCCTTGAACTTAGTAAGAGTGCATACTTTTTCTTTCATATATTTTGAAAATGATCAGAATCTAACTGAAGCCCATGATCTAGCATCCTATGAGGTAGAGAAGTCTCAAATCTCTGTTCTTCAGCTCCTCTACTGTCCCTGGGACCCTGGTAGGCACTGGACCTCCAACTTGAGAAGTGTTCAGTTGGAATTTTCCAAGGTATCTAAGAATCAAATCCAAAGGCACTTTGTAGTGTCCTCGTGATGTTGAGGGAGTTTTCTGCTGATAAAAGTTAACAGTTATCATAGCTTAGGATGATGAAAATCATGATCAATATCAAAATAATTTTATTTCCACATGCACAAAATTCTGTATCGACTCCAGGCACGTAGAATGAAAAAGACTTGGAACCTGTTCTCATGCAGTTCTTGGCAGCATATTACAAACAGGCAGCTGAAGGACATCAGTTGCAGGTGTCTGCAAACGACTACACAAAGACCTTGGCATTATCTGTGGTCACCTAGGAATAGGGCTAAGTTTTCAGATGACAGTTGGATAAAGATTATTGACTTTTGCCATTAAGAGACCTCACAGTGACCTAAACTTATTTTTGAGTTGGAATGTCAAATTTGAATGGTGATTTTGCTTATTCAAGTTAGATCAAGTGTTGCCTGGGAGAAGTTTCCACAGTGACTCCTATCTAGGGTCAGTTCTCTGTCGGTTTTTAATCTGCACCATCAGACTTTACATTTACCACGAATCACGTTGACATCATCCTCATAGCTATGATTTGAGTGTTTTTGCGTGCCAGGCAGGCATTTTATGTAATTATCTCTGATTATCACTAAAGTTCTGCTTCAAGGTACCCTTATTCCCATTTTAAGGATCAAGCAGTGGGCTAAATTTTCAAAGGGGAAACTGAAGTGCTAGTTGAGATTCAAAATAGAAACCATCTGGATGCAGGCCCCAGGTCTTAATCCCTCAAGCACAGATGGAGCTTCCTTCTATTTTTCTCCACTTGGTTTCTGTTGCTGTGGACCTTGGTTGCTACTCTGGATTGTTGAGAGGTGGTTCATTTATTTTAATCACTTAACAATGATATATTGGGCTCTTAGTTTTGGCAATTGATCAATACCCAAGACAGTAAGTGTCTGCCCTGCCTTGCACATTCAGGTGAGTACCAGGGAACATTCATTTGATGGGAAGGCTTGGGTGAAGAGAGATGATTTAGAGTTCTCTGAATCTTTTTATGCAGATCTTAGATGATCTTCAAAAAAAAAAAAAACCATTCTGCAATCCCTAGACCACTCAGAATTAAATACAGCGTTTCTTCAATATCAAAGCCATTATACAAATAAATGTCAGTGCTTCCATTTAAGAGTGACATTTTAAAATAACAGGGAGCTCAGTTGAAGTGGGAATCACAACCAGGGTGCATCAGATTTTTTTTGTACCTGACAGAAGCATTCCACATGTAGACAGCATTCTCAGAAGGCTGCTTAATAGATTAAAAGTCTGAAAAATAGGACTTCTGGGTTTCCAAGGAGTTGTGGTGACTTACACGGTATTTTATGAAAGATGACATGTTGATGGTGGATGTTGAAGTTTACTATGCTGGGACTTAGTGCCAAAAAAAAGCTCTGGCTGCCACTTAGTTTTGAGTAGATGCAAGGTAACTATATTAAATGTTTGGTTGTTTTAGAGTATTGATGTGTTGGGCTTCCTGTCAAGCACTAAATTGAGCCAAACTGCATTCACACATCTTCACTGTTTTGCTTCTTTAAACTAGAAGCTCTTTCTGCCAGATTTTTCCAGCTAGAATATTATTCTTATTAAGTGTCGTGGGTTGGTATATCCTGCTAGAATTATTTGTGAGTCATTCTTTGGGCAGAAAAAGGGACAGTAGCTGAAACAAAAGAATACAAATGAAAAATTTTGGAGAACTGAGACTTGTGAATGTTTTACTTATAGTTTTAACGCCCTCTAAGTACTCAGAAGTGAAGCCACTTGTGGTGAAAAATCAGCTGTCTAATCCTCTGATTTTAGAAAAGAAAGGTTAACCTGCCTTATGATAACAAAATGACATGTGCAGCAAATTTGTTGTTGTTCTTCTTGGAGATGCTGGAACTGATTTCAGGATTGGAAACTGCAAATAGTCACAGATGAGAATTCCAGTTCTCCATGTAAGGAAGATATTGTTGGGTTAGTTGGTTCTCTGTTGCTCTGAATTTTCTGTTGTTCTTTGCTGGTGATGTCAATTTTAAGAATTCTATCCAGCTTTAATGCCTCACAGCCCCTTCCCACTCCCTTCATCACTACATGTGCTTTCTCATAGACTGAGGGATCCTGTAAGTCTGCCCTTATCTGAAATCTTGAGCGTGTTATGCCCAATCCCAAGTACTTCTTCCCCTATATGGACTTTGCAATCTGTGCATGTCATTCATCACAACTGACAATGATTGCTTCCTCACCTAGCCCTTGGACTACCTGTTCCAGCCTTTGTAGCTATTGTGTTCTGTGTTTTCCATTTGGATTCTTTTGTTTTAGCTACTGTTAAATAAATGTCCTTCATTTATATCAACTATTAACTATTGGTTGGTTATTTTGCTGCTCCATGCACCTGTTGAGTGCAAACTTAAGTACTAAGTATGATTGTGCACAAGTGTATCTGAGCCACTCAATACAAATACACATAAACATTACTCACATAGTAGTATGTAAATAAAAATTGATGATGATGTGTTTATCAGGAAAGTAAAATACATAGTGTCTGTGTTTGGTAAACATCTATAAATCTATTTGCATACTTAAGAAGGCCCCAGTGATTAGTTGTTCTGATCATGAGACTGATATAATGGGACAAAGCATTCCCTCTAGTCATCATACCTTTGAATCTGTGAAGTTGGTATTTAAAAGATAATAGTCAACTCTGTTGGATATGAAAGATAATCCAGCATACCATAGAAAATAAATGGTCAAATGCATTATTGGTTAGTGGGCATTTTATTATACTAAGAAAATAGAATTTAGACCAAAAACACATGCTCAAGTATAGATAATTCATAGGAATTAGATATAGATATTCTACTTAGAAAAATTCTAAATTATCTTTATTATGGAGAACATCATATACTAATGTTAGTACTTTGTCAGACTGTAGGGTGTTCTGAAAACCAGAAGAGACTAGCCAGCTATTATTATTCTCAACAGTGTAACAAAATGGGTTTTCTTATTCTGACTGGTTGCAGTGCATCTTTTTAAGCACCACCTGTGACAGTTGGGGTTAAGTGTCACACTGTGAGCCAGCCAGAATACGCTGCCCGTTCCTCCCCCACTTCTAGGTGTTCAAGTTCTCCATAGTCTGAGTTATATCCCTCCCCTAGGGTAAGTAGATTTCTTTCCCGTGAAGCTGGCAGCTGGTCACTGGGGTCTCAGAGAGAAAACAATTTCCTGGAGGGATGAAGACCTTGATTATATTTGCAGGCCCACTGTGATGATTTCACAGAATACTGGTTTATAAATTGCTTTTAGTTTCTTGGGAGAGAGGTATTATATGAATGCCAAGTTTCTAACCTTCAGATTTCTCTATGCAGCAATAAAGCATGTGTATTTCTGTGAGAAGGGGTAATGGGTAAGAAAGTGGAGAGGTGCTAGAGGTCGCAGCCGCAGGAAGCTTTAGTTCTCATCTGTCTTCTCATGTCTATCCACGATGGCATCATCCTGGGGTGTTGCCTCTAACATTATTCTTTTCCTCATCAGCAGTTTTCTCAAAACTTTATTTTTTTTTTGTTAGTCAGCTTTTCATTGCTCTAATCAAAATAACTGACAAGAGCAAAAGCTTATTTGGGGCTCATGGTTTTAGAGGTCTCAGGCTCTGGTCAGCCAGCATCCTAACTCTGGGGCCATCATGGCAGAAAGACATGGTAGAGGAAAGCTGCTCACCTGGAGTCAGCCAGAAGGCCAAGAGAGTGCTCCACCCACCAGGGACAAAATAGAAATCTCAAAGGCACAGCTCCAGTTGCCTGCTTCCTTCAGATCCACACTGCCTGCCTATGGTTGCCACCCAGAGCAGTGGTCCTTTCAAATTATGGATTCGTCAAATGAATCAATCCACTGGTCAGGTTATGGTTCTTGTCATCTAATCATCTCACCTTTAAACAATCCTGCATTTTGTCTAACAACTCAGTTTTGGGGGCGGGGGACACCTCCTTTCCAAATCATAGCAATATCCCTACCATCATGATAGATGGGGTCTAATGATGGACTTTGCAAAGCATGACTTATTATCTAATTTGCAGAGGTCATTCCAACAATTCCAAACCCCCAGAAGAGTCTTCTTCCTATAAAAATAGACTTTGGAGACTGGATAATTTTTTAATAAAAGTATTTAAATCAATCATATATCACTTTATCTACCCATTTTGGCCATAGATAAATGTTGATCAAGTTAGTAGATTTTCTGATCATTAAAATCTATTCCTGAGAAAAGTAAGGGAGCCTGAACCTCATTCTTCATCTATTCAGGGAGTTCCAGTTCTATATCATTGATTGAAAGAATTATATAAACATAAAAACCAAATGCTCAATCAAGTCCTCTCGGTGGCTTTCCCTACTACTGGGGTCTTCATTCCTCTGAGCTTCAAATTGGTGAAATGATTTTGGCTACTCATTTATCTTCAAATATCCACCCAAATATAAAATTCCTGGGTCTAATTTTGTGATATACTTAAATCTTTGCATGCCATAATCTGATTTCAGGCTTTTCTTAGACATGTTGACCCCTGATATCCTCATCTTCTATATCTCATCAACCTATGTCTAGAACTTTTTTCTAGAATTAATTCTCAACCTGTATCTAAAACTGCCTCATTATCCTCAATTAATGCTTTACTCCAGCTAACTTCTGGTGTTAGCTGCACATTTCTTAATTTGCCTTCTGATTAGTGTCTCCCTCTCATCCCTGGGACCTGATACTACCTTTGGCACTTGTCTCTGGCTTTCATCCCCTGCTAAAATTCATTCTTGCTCCTCACATGGCCTTTCCCTTAGTTACTCTGGGAAAATTTCCCTTCCTCAGTCTGTCAGGCTCCCAGAACCCTGTCCTGTGTCAGACACTTGTGGACAGTGTTATAAGAAAGAAAGCCTTGTCTGGTGAATGGGAACCTGACACTATTCCCCTCCATGGAGATGGTGCTACATGTGTACTTGATGAAATTCCACCTTTCTTTAAAAACCTGGTTCAAATCCCATCTGCTTCATTAAGTTTCTCAGTTCCACCAACTCACAGGTTTCTGTCTCTTCTCTAGAGCACTTACAAACTGTCCTAGACTCTTCATACTTACTGTTATTATTCAGAATATGGCTATGCACTAGGATGAAGAAAAGGAGTTATTTATGTACAGCTAATCTTATCCTCCAAAACTTCTAGAACATTTTGAATGCAGAAGTCATATTATGCATCTTCACATTCTATATGGCCTTTATCCAAGGGCTGATCATTTAACACAATGGTAATCATGACCAGCAAACTCTGTAAACCTTTTAAAAAGCAGAGTGATCATGAGAAGAAAGATAAGCTCAGTGTGAAAACAGAGATTTGAAATTTCTATCCTCAACCCCATGTCTTATTCTGCAAGCTAGAAACCAGGCTGGTTGCAAAGTATGGCTTTTATCTATTCCATAAATCCAATATCCAGAATCTGGCCCACGTCTGAACTCTGCACAGGCTGAAAGCTGCTTAATTTTTCATGTTCGCATAAAGCAAGATCTGAGAAAAGACCCGGATCTCATTAAAGAAGCATTGTGAACAAGCAAAAATATTATAGGTAATTTTACAGTGGAGTTTTTATTCTTTACTTACAAACTGACTGTATAACCAATTGATGTCTTCCTTTAATAGTCCTCATTTCTAGTGTGGTGTATGTACGTTTGAGTAAGCAATTGCTAATATTTTAGAGAGTAAGTTCTCTGGAGCTTTTAAAATCTCATTTGTACCTTCAGATTTTAGAGAAAGGAAAGTAAAAATTGGAGTGAAGTCACTCCCTGAAAAGAATAAATCCTTCAGAAGGGAATGAAAAGGGGTGGGGAGTGATGTTACTGTCCATGGTTCTGACTTAGTTTTACCACCAGGGAAGAAAGATTCATTTGTGGAACATGCCACTGATTGTGGTTTACAGAGCCAAAATAAACAGACAAACAAACAAACAATCCCTCCCCAAAAAACAAAAGAAAAACAACAACAACAAAATCAGCAGTAATAATATAACTGTTTTAAAACTGTACTAAAATTTCAAATATCATCCATATTTCATATATATATTTGTCTTGAGTATGAGTGTGCCTACCTAGGGGTGACTCGTGGTCTTGGTTCCAGAATAATATGTTTTGATCTTCAAGGTTTGTATACTATGCTGAAATTGTGTTTGAAAGAAAAAGGAAGACATATATGTTTATATATACATGCATACACACATATTCATGCATACGTATACATGTTTTCATTATATGCTTTTGAATGTACTTTAATGCTCTAATAGTTAATTTTTAAAGGTTAATAATTTATTTTAATACTATTTACGAAATTCTATAATAAACTAGTGCTGTTTTAAGATCAAAATAAAAGACTGTTACCAGCCTTAACCTAGAATGACCCAGCAAGATTTAAAGAAATTAGAAGGAAGTTTTGATAGTCCTGCAGTTGACACCCAGGCATACAGTGTGACATGGATTTATGACAAGGATTTGTGATATATTAAATTGTTATATTTAATACAAGTAGAGAAGATAATTTGAACACCAGTATACCAGTGTTCTCTAGGAAGCCCTATCAAAGAAGCACTGGGGAATACTGTTACCTTTCCCCTTATCATCCCAAAATCCCCAAAGGGAAAGAGTAATATGAAATCTATTAAGATGGACTAGATACTGAGTTCATGCCTCAGTTTATGGAAAGAAAGGGAGCTGGCTGATCAGGAACACCAGTGTGAGACAGTTCATATTCTCCTGCTGGTTTTGTAATAGGGATCAGTGGCTGAACTGTAACTAGAAGATTGATGACAAGAGCAGAAGGCAGAGGAGCAAAGTCCATGATATCTCAAATCTGAGAGGAAATTGCAAAACCTATTCTGTTAGTGCATCGAGCTTGGTGTGCCAGAAACCAAAACATTATTTCTCCATTTACTTGCCCTCTCTCCTGCGTGATCCCCCCTCCATGAACCCCCTTTTCTTCTGGCCACCTAGGCTCAAAGGCTCTGATTCTTCTCTAATTTATCTCCTTCTTTGCTTTCAAGTGAACCTAGTAGGCAGTTTGTCAAATCTGTCTCTCATATCTGCCTGTTCTCATAAATCCTCATGCAATCCTGTATTGTCTTTATGATCTCTCACAGAGATGAGTACATGCGGTAGTATCATGCAGTGGGAACTCTGGTGCTACAGTCAGATTCCTGGGGCCATATCCCTACCACACCATTTGGTAATGTGGGCAAGGTTACAGCAAAATACAATCTCTTCTAAGCTTCAGGTTCCTCATCTCTTAAACAGACAAAAATCATAGCAGCTGCTTCATTTTTTTCAGGCCTCTGCTCACATCCAGTCTCTTTAGAAAGGATGTATCTGATCAACCTGTCTGAAATAGACTTCCCATCACTTCTCCTTCACCCTACTCTATTTTCCTTTTGAAAATTTATGACCACTTGATATTCTTATCAAGTATGTGTTTCTTTAGTTGTTTGCATGTATTCTAACCTAGAATGTGATTTCCATGAAGACAAAAATCCTGCCTAAGGTTTTATTTATTGCTGTATCCCAGTATTCCTAAAGAATATTTGTATCACAAGCTCTTGAATAATTATTGGAGCATGGTGGGCACTCAATAATGTTGGGTTAATGAATAAATTAAGATTCAGTTCATTGTGAGAATTAAATGAAATCATGTGTCAAAGTGTCTGTCCAGAAAGAGTAAGCTTTCAGTCTCCATCACTGTCTTCTCCTCTATTCAATCCTAGGCTACACTAATAATTTAATATTACCAAACAATATTCTGATTAAGTCTATTACTAGCTTCTCATTGCTCCCTACCAACTAGAATGAAAGTTTCTCAGCTCATTCTTCAGTTATCACCATAATAAGAACCCAGCTATGTTGTGAAGATTTTGAAATTGTATGCTACCTACAAGCTAACAACTTAGACTATAGTAGTTTTATAGATACTAGCCAGAGACACGAGTCTCCCGGATCAGAGACAAAAGACTTCGACTCATGGCATATTGGGCAATAGGAGCTTCATATTTTTATTGGTTCTCCCCATTAGTCCCATGAAGGTGATGGGGAATAGCCCAGAGGAATGCTGAGCATTTGGTGGAGTTGGATCATTGCTAAGAAAGTCCAGGCTTAGAAAATTCCAGTCTTGTAAGAGGGGCACTATCAAACCTTTGCCCCAGAAGGATATGACATACTTATTATTCTGGTAAGGAAACAAATATGCCATCTATTCTAAAAAGAGGCATTACTGCCATCTTTTATGACTGTTTTCTCTATGCACATTTGAGAAGATAATCTGGGACAAAAGCTATCATGATGACATGTAAAGTATCATGGAGAATTTCCACTCAACTCTTCTATACTTATTTTCTGTGACTCTTAATGCTAACCTTACATTACAGAGAGCTACAGCACACGTTATTTCCCTTTGTGTTATAAAGTTGCTGACTTTAGGCCTTAGTGTATGCCTATCATTCTAACCTTATCCAAGTAAAATCTCATGTTTAAGCCCCTTCTTTTCCCCTATATATCTACATATCTTGCTTATTCACTTCCTTAAATTCTGTATTTAAAGGCCCTCCTGATCTCTCTCTGTCTCTCTCTGTCTCTCTCTGTCTCTCTCTGTCTCTCTCTGTCTCTCTCCCTCTCTCTCTCTCTCACACACACACACACACACACACACACAACTTGTTTATAATCTCTTCCCCTCTAGAATCTAAACTCTTTGAAAGTAAATACTTTGAATATTTAATATGCTACTATAACCTCAGCTCCCAAACTGTACCTGGCACATAGTTGGGGGTATATAAGTACTGGCTGGCTCTGTTTGTATTTCACTTTCTCCATGGCTCTTTCTAGGTTTATTACATGGAATGTGATCTCTCCATTTGCTGAATCCAAGTTCTTACTTGAATTGTCCTCTGTTATGATGATTTGTCCTGTACCTCATGGATATACAATCTCCCCCTCATTAGACTGTGAGCTTCTTCGGGGAAGAGCTTCTCTCTCATTCTACTACCTCCTTAGTACCTCATACAGTTCCTTTAGTATAGTGGATATTCAATAATATTAAGGGTATTGCATTTCACTGCAAGTAAAGAGACCAAGTAGCCTGAAATACAACATTTCTTTTCATTCTTATTTACTTAACTATACACTTGTGTAATTGGAATGCATTCACTAAAAGGATTTGGAGGAAATAACTGATGCCAATTGGTAGAAGTTGGGGGAAACAGATTTTGGCTAAACATGAGGAAAAACAAATGAAAATTTCTAAATATTGTAGCTGCCTGAAAGCTAGTAAACACCCCATTCCCAATAAAGCTCAGTCTTAGAATTAAGGCTGAGTGACACGGAAGATTACCAGAGTCAAGTACAGAATGGGTGGGGCATATACATGTTTTGTTTAGGGGTTCATAGTCGTTCCCTTGTGCAACTAGTTCTATGACTTATATATGCATATAACCTCATTTGCCCAGCATAAAATAAACCCAGATGTATGGTTTCCTTTTTTTCTTTTTTTCTGTTTTAAGTTGGACTTGTCTCTTATATTCCACAACAGTTTGAATATATCTTATACATCTCATCTCTTATTTCAGTGCAGCCATTCCTCATTATCTATGGGAAACTGGTTCCAGAATGACCAGTAGAGCTAAAATCCATAAATATTTGAGTCTCTTATACAAGATGGCATAATATTTGATATAACCTCTGGAATCTTCTTCTGTACTTTTAGTTATCTAATACCTAATGCAGTGCAAATGGTTGTTATACACAATTTAGGGAATAATGATAAGAAGTGTATGTTCATATAATTTCTTTTCCTCTGATATTTTTAATATGTAAAAATCATATTATCATCTAGTACAGTTATGTACCAGATCAAGCAAGGGAATTAAACCAAAGTTCAGTGCTAGAACAAGTTCAGTGATGGGATATGAATGGGCAGGTGAGTTTCTCAGGAAGAGAGATTAGAGAATGCTGGTGGGGGTATTTTAAAAATTAAGCCGCCATAATTATATGCCATCTTTGGAGTGATAGCAATGATCCTTAAAGTCTGAGCCTTCTAGACTCCCTGAGAATGGCAACCTTTAATTCTAAATAGACAATTTAACTTCTATTAAATGTCTTTTTCCCTCTACTGAGTATAGAGCCTCTTTCTGAACAGACCCATTCCCTCCTAAAGTTCTTGTATCATTATCAGTAAACATAACTCTCTAGGTAGCTATCACTATAATAAGAAAGTATTGAAATTCAGAAAGCTGCTACTGAGATAAAAAGGGCATTGTACTTTTAGTCCAAAGAAAGATGAAATTGAACAGTACCTTAGTGTGCATTCTCAATGTTCTTTGATTTTCTATTACTGTAAAGTAAACTACTATTCTTCTGCTGAAATCTAGGTAATTTCAGAGGAAAAACCAGTGCTAGATGAGATTTAATGAATGAATGGACAGAATGAAAAGAATCTAAAAAACTCATGATTATTAACAAAGGAAAGTGCACATGAAACTGGGGATAAGGATTAAAGGACTGTATTGGGTCTTTTATGATATGAACTGGCAGAAATCAAGTGAGACAAATATAGAATGTATAGTTAAGGGAAAAATATTACTTATACTTGAAGAGAAATAATCCCTTGCTACGTGAAGATGTGAATATGGTCGAGGGGTGAGGTGCTTATGGGGCTACTTATTCAAATGGAGTAATTGGTGAGGTTTGGCATGAGGAACCTTTGATGCTTTCCTTTCTGATATGTTGAAGCACTGCAGATTCCTCAGAGACCTTGATGACCAGATAGTCAGAAATTAAACCATTTAAGATTATGCAAATATGAGCTAGAAGGATTAGGACCTAAGAAGAGATATTAGAATGTTTTGATTTATGAGTGCTTTTAAATTTTCCCCCATTTTCTAAATTCTTAAATATCTATGGGTTTTACAGTAAATAGTATGAAAGGCAATGAGCTATATGTTCCAACTAAACATTTCTTGTGTTTTGGGTGGAGTGACATTTTTTTTTTTGGGTGGTTTTGCCTCTAGCATCATCCTGCTTGACTAAGCCCTCATCATTGAGGATGACTTGGGATAAGTTAAGTTTAATTTTTTATGTTTTTCACTTGACATACTGGCAATCTTTATTCTTACTGGCTTTGAACTAGTCCACTGGAGAGTAGAGGGTATGTCCTTGAGCCTCTGTGGATCTTCAGGACCTGATATAGTTCCTGACAGGTAGACAGTCCTCAGTAAATATAGAAATGAATTGAATCCAGTTAATCATGAAAGATATAGTGAAGACAGTGTGCACCGGTGAAAATCCCATAATTTGAAGAAAAAACTCAAACCTCATGCATTATGGAGGAAGGGATTAACTTAATCCTCAGCTATAAAGGGAAAGCACATTTAAAAAACAAATGAAATAATGGACCTAATCCTCACATGTCAAAACTGCCTGAATGGGTAGATTTTGTGGCAGGATAAGGGATTTGGCATGGGGATCCTTAAAGGTTGCCAAACAAATTATGATTTTGTCATCTTCTAGTGTTGGTTGGCACTCAGGGGGTTAGAAAAAGTCTTAAAATTAAAATCAGTTCTTCCTGAATCTTGCTGCTGAATTAATTTCTGCTACATCATGATCATTGTTAAAGTTCTACCAGGAGTTTAATACCGATCAATGAATGCCAGATCAGTACACTATGCAGCTGTTGAGACTTCTGTTCAATGATGTGTATATTTAATTCATCTTTACTTTTGTCAGGTAGCTTTTTAGTATATCAAAATATTTGAGGTTGACCAAGAAATTGTATTATTCCTTATTACCCAGACCCAGTTATTTAAAAGATAGTATTAAAAAACAATTATGAATGGGCCAAAAGAATCTAATGATGATAGAAGACTCAGTTATAAAATATAAGTTTAACAATGCTTTAAATGTAGTAGGCACCAATTATTAAGCTGGCATGTACCAACTTGCTTGAGATAAGTTTTTAAATTTCAAGACTGTTTTTAGTTGCTAAATTGTCCATGGATTTTCATGGAGGAACTATTTGTACTGTGAAACTCAGCAGTTACTACAAATCAGGACCCCTGCCCCACAAAGAAATGCCAGCCATTAATTATTTATCAGCACTCCACTGGTTGTCAGTCATATTTTTATTGAATGATTTTTAAGCATAATATAGTAGAATGCTTGTTTTAGTTTTCATCACATCTCTACCATTATTGCTACTTCCCTATCTTTTCATAATGGATTTTTAAGGGTAAGGACTAAGACATACTCTTGAAAATACTTTTTAAAAAATAAATATGATTTCAAAGAAAAATAAATTTAAAATTGATCTACACACAATTTTGGCCATTTTTAGGTTAAGATAAAAATTTTCAGAGATTAATCTAATACACAAAAGATTGAAAAAAGTATAATAGATAATTAGGGCAAGAAACATAATTTTTTTAAGAAACATGAATTTTTATTTAAACGTATTAAATAGCAGTTGGAAAAGAGTTCTGTTAGGCCACATGGGGCATCCTGGGAGTTGTTAGAAGGCTTGGAGCATTATAATGTAGAATCAGCAAAGAATTCATTTTAGAAAACGATATTTTAGTGGAAGGGATCTGTGCAAGCAAAAAGATTTTCACAATGCATAAATACTTCATAAATATGCATAAATACTCCCTGAAAACTTCCTAGATACTTTCAGATATAGGTCATTAGAGTCTGGGGTTAGGTTGATCAACTCTTAGAAAATAATCAGAATATGTTTCTTAAGCAATTACCTAAAATGATGAAGCACAGTATAAAACAATCTAAAATAATGTGTGGACTCTTCAACTTAGCACCTATAATCAAGCAGTCCACACAACAAAGGCTTCCTCTTTCTGCAGAACTCTGTTACATTTTGGGGGCTTGCTATTGTCTTTGGAACATGTGTGGAGGAGGATAACGTCTCATGGACGTTATGAGATGGGGTTTAAAGGAAGAGACAGAAATAGAATGGGTAAGACAAGGAGAATGAGGTAGATAACTCTAAGTAGGACATTATATGTGAAATCACTCCCTGCACCCCTCCATTCCAACCCAATAACCCTACTGAATAGATTTATGAAGCCAGGCCTATTTTCAGACTAGAAGAAGACAGGAAATAAGAGTTTTGGGAACTTTGAAGCGGCTCCTCACAGATTCTGAGAACTTGCTTACAAAAACTCAGTAATAATATAATCATAAACTTGAAGTCTTTGAAGGATCTTAGCTATCTCAGACAAGGAAAGACAGAAGTTGGCTTTCCTAAGAGAATATTGCTAATTACTGGTAAAGCTAAAACTAAAATATCTCATTTCTCAACTTAGTGATGTTTCTAGTGTTTTGTGCTTGGACATCACTGAATTGAATGTACACCCTCATTTATTTTAAGGTAACAAATACCCTGGAAGTTATTACTGAGTTGAGTAAAACTGTCTGCTTAATGGCTCATAGGAACTCAGAACTTTGTCACTGTGAGGAAAACAAAGACGGAGAATAGACCATCTTATCAACAGGGGAATAGTTCAAAACCAGAAAGCTGAAATGTAATCTATATTCCATAAACATGCAGAGGCAAATAAAAACAGAATTATTCTGTGTAAAGTAAAATAGTATTGTCTTCAAGTACCTATTAAGATATATAACAGTTATGGATTCCCTAAGCAATACAAAACAATATTTTATATAAAGTATTTGTTGTTAAACATGCTTCATCCCTGGTCAAGTGCTTCCAGTTTTAGCACATGTTCAGTATTGAGTCTATCAGTTGGCTCCAGCATGGCTTTCCAGTATTTTTAACAGACTAGGTAAAGAATTGTATATATTTAAGATGCACACCATGATGTTTTGATATATGTGAAATATATATGAGCCATTGTGGATCAAGCTGATTAAAATCTGCATCACTTCACATACTCATCAGTTTTGATGGTGTGAACATTTAAAAATCTATTCTTGGCAATTTTCAAGATTATAACATATTTTTATATAGTCACTCTGCTGTTACAGTAGTACCGTTTGTACTCCTTGATCTTTACTTTCCCAATCCTTGCCCAATTCATGATAGTACCATTCTACCTCTCTGCTTCAATGGAGTTCAGCTTTTTTAGATTCCACATATAAATGAGAACAGGTAGTATTTGTCTTTTAGTGCCTGGCTGATTTCACTTAGTATTATCTCCCCCAGGTTCACCCATATTGTCACAAATGAAAAGATTTTCTTAGATTTAAAAGCTGAAAAGTATTTATTTATATATGTATATTACATTACTTTATTTATTCATTGATGGACACTTAGGTTGTATTGCATTTCTTAGCTACTGTGGATAATACTGCAGAGCACATGGAAGTACTCTGAAATACTGTGGTATTTCAGCATTGTTCTAATTTGCCTTTCCCTGATCATGTCATGTTGAGCACCTCATACACTTGCCAGTCATTTATATGTATTTCTCTAAGGAATTTGATCCCCTTCATGTGTTTTAAAATCAGGTTACTCATAGTCTTACTATTAGGTTGTTAACATTTCTTTTATACCACATGACATGGAGCTATGGAGTTTAAATGCCTATGCAGAAGGGTCTGTGGTTCTGGTGACCCCTCCATAGGTAGACATGGCTAATTTCATGTCTGAAAATGACTTTCAAACATGTAAACTTGGTTCTTACTTTGCTACCACTACTGGCCTTTTTGTGCCATATTTGTGGATTCAGTTTCAAATTTCTATTTCACTCCTTTAGTTTGGTTTCATTAGTCCCAGTCCTTCTCCTTGAAGTTAGCTATTTGGTGTATACAAAGTTACTAAAATTAGGAAATGAAAAGTCATTAACTTTACAATAATGGGGTCACCACACACTCCACTGAGGACTCAGATTCTTGGATTCATCTGTTAAGAGGTTGGAGGTAGCCTTTTTGTAGAATGTCCCACTTAAATTTGTTTGCTACTGTTTGTCCTTCCTATGTTATATGCTGTTTCAGAGATCAGATTTCAGGTGCAGGATTAATGAGATTTCAAAATACTGATTTACTTTATTGGTTTCCTTAAGGATGTGACTTATGGATCTGGATAATACCACAAAGTCATAGAAGTGTTAAAGTATGTTCTAGATTTGGAATTATCTGTTAAACCACATTCACAAAATTGTCTCCTCTTGGGCACTCTGGTAGCATATTTTATAATCTGTATTAGTTCATTAGAGAATCATAAAGTGATTAGAGAATCATAATCTCATTAGAGAATCATAAAGTGCCATTAAAATTACTTCCGATATTTGCATTGTGATATTTAGTCTCATGTCCTTTACTAAATGTTAGGTGACAAAAAGTATATGTTTGCTACTACCAGCTTAACTAAGCAAGGAGGGAAATTCTTATTAGAAATGGAAGTAAATATTTATCCCATCCAGTTCTCAATTTCCTTTACCAATGTAACTTTGTTGTTCTCAGGCCTGCAGAAAGGCAATATATTCTGGCGGGAGCATCAGGAAGCAAACTGTTAATCTAACCTGGTACTCTATGCAAAAGAGAGAGACAAGAGCACATGAGCACACCCCCAAGGACCTTCTGCCAGGCCCTTTCCTCCAAAGGTTCCACCACCTTTCATGCTACCACAGACTGGAGACCACATCTTTAACATGTGGGCCTTGGGAGACATTCCAGATCCAAACTATAGCAGAGATATCTCTCACGAGACAAGTATGGCAAAATGTTAAAAATATACTCTTTTGACATGCATATCTAAAAACAACAAATAAAAAGAAAGAAAAAATGTTAATGGCAGAATCTGATTTTCAGTATATAGATGTTCACTATAAAATTTCTTTCAACTTTACACGTGTTTGAAAATTTCCATAATACATTTAGAAAAAAGAATCATTAATCCCCTAACTTAGCCTAAGAACGAGAATATTATTACTACTTTAGTTGCATTGTAATATGTTTATTTTTATTTCTAGTGAAATAATAAAGAAATAAATGTATTCAGAAATCAAACAATATTCAAAACTTTATTACAGGGCCAGGGTTGTAGCTCAGTGGTAGAGCACTTGCCTAGCATGTGTGAGGCACTGAGTTTGACTTTCAGCACCACATTAAAAAAATAAATTAAATAAAGACATTGTGACCATCTGCAGCTAAATATATTTTTTTAAAAAAAACTTTATCACAAAGCACAATATTTGCTTGTCTCACCTTCTGTACAAATCATGTTAGTTTAATTTTTTAAAGTTAATTTTGACTATTTGCTTCTGTATTGCTCTAAGAATACACTTATTCTACTATTTCTTGATTTTTTACTTGTTTTTTTACTTTCTTGGCAAATATGGATTTCTCTCTCTTATATCTCAATTTCCTTACCTCACCCTCCTGCCTTCATGTCACATTTTATATTGCTAAAAGTCAGTGTTTAGATTTATTGCTGAGTAAAGTATTATTCCATAGGTTGAGCATATCTAATCTCAAAATTCAGAATATGAAGTGCTTCAAATATGAAAAAATTTGAGCCTCAACATGTTGTCACAGGTGGAAAATTGCACACCTGACTTCATGCGACAGATCACAGTCAAAATACAGATACACTAAAAATTTTGTATAAAATTACCTTCAAGCTGTCTATAAAGTGTATATGCAACATGAATGAATCCCATGCTTAGACTTGGGTCCCATGCCAAGATATCTCATTATGTGTTTGAAAATACCTCAGATTCCAAAGGAAAATCCAAAATCTGGAAGGATTTTGATCCAAGCATTTCAGGTAAGGGATAGGACACTCAACCTGTATTATTGTTTCATGTATTACATAATTTGCTCTTTTTTCTTGTTATTAATTGCTTCGGTTTTAAACATTAATTTTCCATGTGACTATTCCATTGCTTCTTGAGATATGTTGAACACTAATAAATATTATTTTCTATATGCTTAAATATATCAGAGGGCCTACCAATTACATTTCTTTTTAGATACTTCCCAGGGAGACGCCATTATCCTATTCACTGGTTAGAGGTGAGCTGAAAGCTTTCTCTTCATCACCTTGTGGGAAGGAACTTCTTCCTGACCTTCATAGTTTTCTCGTTTTGAGAGGATCCTACCTCATCTTCCTTACATGAGCCCTTCTTGCTCATATTTCTTCCCATGTGGCTTGTTTTGGTTGCTTGTGTTTCTCTCTGGAATCTTTTAGGATCCACTCTTTATCTGCGGTATTGTAAAATAGTGTTGTGAAGAACTTGATGTAGATTTTTATCATTGGTGTACTGGATACTCATTAAATCTTAAAATTATCGTTCTTACACTTTTTACAATTTTCTCATATCATTTCCCTTCTTCCCTTCATTTTTTCTTCTTTGAAACTTTTGTACATCAGATGTTGGACCTCCTGTATACATCTTAATTTTTTCATATTTTCTGTTATGTTCCTTTAAAAAAACGTTTTCCCTACTTCCCGGGAGATGAATTGTAATTTACCTTCCAACAAAGATTTTATTTTTAATTTCATATTTTTTTCAATTTCTCAGAGCTCCAAGAACTCTTTATTTTTTTGGCGTTTGTTTTCTTTGAATGCCCTCTTCTTTTTTCATGGATGTAATATTTTCTCTTTACTCTGAGAAAGTTAATATTTCTGTGGTCAATTAAATGGTCCCCAATTTATTTTTATTTTCCCATCACAGGTGCTTTAAATCGCTGTATCTTAACTTTCTAACATTTTCTAAAAGTAAGTTATGAATATTTTTTAAAATTAAAAGCTCATGTATTTTAATGCTCTACAATTACATGTGACATAAAACAAACTTGACTCCCTAAATATGTAAGTGGAGCAATGTTACTCAGCTGGATTTTAAGTGGGCCACAAATTTGAGTTAACAAATATCTGCTCTTATGAAAGAAAGTGAATAACCAATCTCAATAATTGGATATTAGAACTCATTAAATCTATTTGAGTGTTTTCTCATTTAAAGAAAAATTTCATGGAAAAGAATAGTTTAGACCAAAAATTTCCTTTGATTTCTTGATCTGCCTTTTTGTTTTGTTTTAAAATGAATGCCTTTGAGTTTTATTTATGACCCCCTTTGTTACTTCAAGATGCAGATTGCATGAGTCACACTTTTATTAGTGACCTCATTAGATGCCTACTGGAGGTCTCTTTCATGAGAGAATTAACTGAAAACCTCAAACTCTGTAAGTTGACCTTAACACTTAGTTGTGTTTTATACACTTGTGACTGTGTGTACTCTTTGGAATCCCTGACCCAAAGGTTATTTGAACAATCTCCTTAGTGTTTTGGAGAAGTGCTTAGGGTCACCCTGTTGGGCAGCTCTCGTCAAAAGTCAGGGCATGCACAAGGGAACAACAGCTGGCGCGTTGGATGGCAGGTAGAGAATGTTTATTACAATGGGGTAATTGTAACTTTTAAAAGTTAAGTGGTACATTTAAACCTGGCCACTACTTTCTCAAACAAGTTAATAGGTAAATATACCTTCTTTAAATCAGGTTGCAATGAAAGAAAACATGAAAGTAATTTTATTCCCACTCTATTTTTTTAAGAAATAGGTAGACATAATTAATAGCCATAATTTGAGAAATTTAGGCTCTCCTCCGAAATGGCTTGTGACAGTCACACAATAATTATCCTCAGTATGTAAAACTGGAAAAGATGGGAAATGTTCCATTATGTGTGATCCATCTTTGTTGTATATGTCACTGTCCTTTTATGGAGTGAAATTCTGAGTCATTAAAGCAAAGCCCTGGCTTTACCCTTTGTTCACAATCTTTATTTGTTTAGTCCTCAGTTTGAATTATTCCAATAATAAGAGGAACAGAGTAGCCATAGCTAAATTTACCTTGCTTTTTATTTTAAAATATGGATAAAGAGGAGAAAATAGTTAAAATTCTTTATAGTAGAGTCATCTCTTGGGGAGTAGATTTATGTTCTTATATTTTATCTGATATATAATTATTTACTGAAAAATGCTGTTTATCTTATCAGAAGCTAAACTATGAAACATTTCAATTTTAGATTGATATAAAATATTATTCTAATGAAAGTGTTTAGGTATAGGTAAAGGTATTTGTGAATGCACACACATGTATGCAGGTGTGTGTGTGTGGGGGGTTGTGTGTGTATGACAAACCCTGAATAAATTACAGGACCATAAAGTTTAAACAATGTTTAAAATAATTGGAAACATGAAATAAAATAGAATAGTTATAATATTTACAATATTCTATCACCTAGATAAAATGAATCAGATTAATGTATTTAGCTTTCTTTCTTTTAAAAGTACCATGGATGTTATAAAACAATCTAATTATATGACAAATTTATGAAGGGAAGGTAGGAGTTAAAAATGACAACCAAAGTCTATAAAGTCAAGGGAATGGAAGCTGTACATAAGCATTGTCCTACAGCTGATAAAGTTGCTTCCCATAAGAGTATGGGTTAACGATTCTGATGCTACTAGACATGTGCACTGGAATTGAACAATTAAGTAAATGGGTGTCAGGTGGCAGAAGCCACGTTTCTCATTGTTAGAGTGAAATTCTACAGATAAGCAAGAGAGAGACTAAAGTGGCCTAGCAGGTTATAAGTTAGAGTTGGAGACATCAGTATGAACTAATGTTTAATTAGTATAGATGTGGATGGTTACATATAAAAGTATTTATAGATAAGTGGATTTACATGAAGTAATGGCAACACATACATTTCCTTGATCTATTGGCTGAGAAAGCCTAAAAGCAAAGACACTCCAGAAGCAATGAACATATCTAATACCCAGATCTTGGTTTTTAATACCATTCCCAAATACACAGGGACCAGGAACTAGGGGTCCTTGGAGAAATGGCTGATTCTAGGAGTGTGGCAGAAATGTGCAAGATGAGCCTAAAGCATCTGATAATGCCAGATGCCAGAAAGTAATCAGGTGCTCAAAAAAAAAAAAAAAAAAAAACAACAACGCAAAACAAGCAAGAAACAAGATATACCCACAGTGATGGAGATGAGATCTTCAAGGGACATGGGAACCAACTAAAAAAGTTCCCAATGAACAAGCTAAAACAATTTGAACAACACTTAAGTACTCTTGTCTTACAACACAAGTATTAAATATCCATGAGTCCATAGTTCTGTGAATAATTGATAGACCAATTAAATAAGTGGGGGGACAAGAGACAAATCTCCATGCAGAAGAATCCCAAGTAATTTATGTAGACATTCTTTTCTCAAGGAGGTGTATTATAATTCCCTACTCCTACAGTGGGAGTTGCACATAGTGACTTTGATCTAAAGAGTACAGTATGAAAAGAGAATAAAAGACTACCTTTACAGTTGAGAAATGTGATAAACACTACTCAGCCAGTTGATCAGGGTCACTATCAACAGTGATTAGTCATAGTGACAGTACTTATTTAATGTGATGAGAATTCCAGTTTACTCTTGTAGTTTTCCACCCCAAAACCACTTATCCTAGTCTAATCATGAAAAAAGCATCAAAAAAGTGGATTTACATGAAGTAATGGCAACACATACATTTCCTTGATCTATTGGCTGAGAAAGCCTAAAAGCAAAGACACTCCAGAAGCAATGAACATATCTAATAAGAGTATGGGTTAACGATTCTGATGCTACTATACATGTGCACTGGAATTGCACAGACAAATCCCAGTGGAGGGACTTTCTGCAAATATCAGACATATACTCCTTCAAACTGCCAAGGTCATCAAAAACAAGAAGAGTCTAAGCCATCAAAGCCCAAAGAAGCCCAAGGAGACATGACAACTACATGTAATGTGGTATCATAGATGAGACCCTATTTCAGAAAAGAAGTACTTAGTACTTACAAACTAAGAAAATATGAGTAAAATATGGGCTTTAGTTAATAATACCTTAATACTGGTTTATTCATTGTTCAGACCACTTGTCAAAAAGCATTTCCTTTGTTTTATTCTATGGTTTTAGTTTTAGATTTTATGTCTTTAATCTTAGCTGAGGAAGCAATCAGTCAATAGAGTGAAAGTGTGGTCTTTGGGATGGGAGAAAATATTTGCAAACTATGCCTCTGATTAAGGGTTAACATACAAAATATAAAAGGAACTCAATAACAAATAACCTGATTTTAAAGTGGACAAAGGATCTGAGTAGACATTTATCTACAGAGGATATGCAAACAGCTAAAAGGTATATAAAATTTTGTTTAATATGATAAACTATCAAGGAAATGCAAATTCAAACCACAATGAGATTCCACCTCACACCTGTTAGAACGGCTCTTTTGAAAAAGACAAAAGATAACAAATGTTGGCAAAAATATGGAGAAAAAGGAACCCCTGTACACTGATGATGAAAATTGAAATTAGTGCAGCTATTATGGAAATGGTATAGAATTTTCTTTAAAAAAAATTAAAAACAGAATTGTATGATCTCAAAGGTAGAATCTAAAAAAGTAGAGAGTAAAATGGTGGTTGCCAGAGGCTGGGAGAGGATGAGTAGATGGTGAGGAGATGATGATCAAAAAGCACAAATTTCTGTTAGACCTGATAAATATGTTTTGGAGACCCAATGTACCACGTGGTTACTATAGTTAGCAATAATGTATTGTATACTTGAAAATTGCTACAGGTGAATCTTAAATCTTCTCACAAAAAAGATAGGTATGTGAGATAATGGCAGTGTTTATTATCTTGATTTAATTCTTTCACAATGTCTGCTATATTGGAATATAACATTGTCTACTGTAAATACATAAAATTGTCATTTGTCAATCTTACTTTAATAAGGCTGGGGCAGATTGTAAAAGAATATTGGTTCATTCTAATACTAATGCAAGATGTAATACCTATGTAAGATACTAATAACAGGGGAAATAGAGCACAGGGTGTATAGAAACTCTATTTACAATCTTGTAATTATTTTGTAAATCTGAAAGTATTCTAAAAATAAGTTTTTTTTTTTAAAAAGTGGTTGATTATCATGTCTTCAGAATTCATAGTAGAAATCAAGATTATGAATTCATAGTAGAAATCAAGAAATGGATGTACACATTTAGTTTATATTTGAAACTCTCTTTGTAAGGGTCCGGCGAACGTCGGAGGAAGAGACCACCAAGAGACCGGCTCATGCAACAGCAAAAGGGGATTTATTGAGGATCCATTTATTGAGCGCGCTGGGGCTCCAGGCTCACTCAAGAAGGGAGAGCGGCCAAAAAGCCCCGAGCAGGGGTTGAGCAGTGCTTAAGTACACTTTTTTAGGGAAGGCAGGAACTTTACATACGTCATGGTCCCCTTTAACAAATCATCATACACCACGGGAAAATCAAACAACAATTCTTAAACATGATTAGCACATTCATTGGCGGGAACAGGTCGGGCGGGGGTGATAGGTCAGTCCTAAGGAGGGGGGTTCATTCAAACTGATTGGTTTGGGCCCTGAATGCCTACGTGCCAAACTGCATAGGGTCCAGGTTATTTAACAACTAAATGGTCAGTACCGGGCATTGTCTTAACTGCCTCAGGAATTTCAGGTTCTGTGTGCAGTTCAGAAACTTTACAATACCTAGTCCTTCACATTTTAACTCAGGCTTTGCAGCTTAGAAACTTTACCCTTTCATCTTATTGAAAACTAGAAAGATTTATTGAAGAGTATTGAAGAAATCCCATCTAGAAAACTGTGTTCTGGTAGATGTTCACCTTTCTCAAGATACTTTTAGTACAATAGATGTGGGGTAAATATTGTCAATTTGTTGATTTAAGATTTGGGAGGAGTCTGAGTTCTACAAAACTAACTTCTTTGCCTGAATTCAATTGATATGGTAGACTTAATGAAGGTTATTTGTGTGCTACTCAGTAGGACCATCTTAATTTTAAATTTAATGCAAATCTGTATCCTGGGATAGATACTGAGTTGGGAAGCACTTTGTTAAGAGATGATTCATTTCTGCGCAACATTTTTATGCCTCAGTCATGTCTTCAGAATTTTGTGGTTAAATTTGGACGTCGTTTAACTGAGTCAATTTTTTTTTTTTGTAAAAACCTGGCAGCTTAGTTATGGAAGATAGAAGGGCAGTGTATTTGTGTGTGTGATGTGTGTGTACATGCACACATGCTAACCCTGTCTATACAACACTGTAAACAGAACATTCTACCAAGAAAATTGACAGAAATTTAAATTAAAAAGGAAAAATTCAAAAGTCAGTGTTTGCTTCCCTGGTTTAGCTTTAGAAGAAAGTAGTGCTGAAAAAAAATCACCGATGTTCACACATTTCAAAAAGTGTGAATTTTATTCACCAATTTGCTTTTTATACCATAGGCCAGCTGCTACCTTTTGGAAGAGTGAAACATTTCAACCAGAATTGCTGCAGCTCAGTATAGCTCTGATGGTAGAAGAAATCCTACCAGATTATGTCCTTTGATTTTCACAGATTTTGTTCAGAGGATCTGGCAATGGGTCTCAGTTTCACACTTCAGAAATGCATGGTGGCCAAGAGTTATTTCTGGAATTTTCTTTTAAAGCTTATCTGCTTTTGAGATTCTCTCTGTTCCTGAATCCATTCCCCAGTCATTTCTTACCTGAAATGAGATATTTATATCTTTTTTAACTAGGTAATTTTTAAAGTCAATGACTGCATTTTCTGTAACTATGAAGACCAAAATGCCAGCCAAACATTTGAACAAGTTCTTTGCAGGTGGGTATCTTGATTAATGATTACTAATTCATATAAAATACCTTCTTTTGTCAGAGAATACGGTGCTGTGAATCATAAAATGTTAGACATAAATTCTGCACACAGGGGATTACTTTCTAAAATGAATGATCAAAATCATTGACTGGAATAAGAACAAAATTCTTCCTTAGCTAAGTGAGTTTGGGAGTGTTCCTCTTAACTTTTCTGCACCTCCGTTTCCTTATCTGCAGAATGAAAAAGAAAAATGGAGTCTAAAGCATATAAACTAGTTATTTTTATTATTAAAGGAGGTTAAGTTTGTGCTGTGCTTATCATAGCATGTTCTATTAAATATTTTTTTATGCTAGCATTTATGAAAAACTTGCCAGCGCCTACCTGGGTAGTGTCACCAACTATATGCTTCTAAAAGAAAATTTGTGCACAAGTTGCTTTCCATGCATTCCTGGGAAACTAGGCAGAGATTTTGTAATTAAGGTGAGAAGATGGATGTACTGAGAAATGCAAGGGCTTAAAATAAAGCTCACTTAAAATAAAGCTCTTTAGGTCCCTCCATGTTATATCTCCTTCCACCCTTCCCTAGTCAGAGCTAGGATCTAGAGCTCCAGATCCTAGATTTGGTTCTCCAGGATTCTTTGCTCTGTTCCAGGGAGGGTCTGGTCTGTAACCACTTAGCAAAGGTTTTGGAGGACCCAGCCATCTCTTGGCACTGAAATAAGCCTCAGGGGCAGGAAGGAACCCTTGTCACCAGCACTTCCCTGGCTGTGTGTGCCTTCCTCTGCCTCTTCACCCCACACCAATACAGGGCAGCCTTGGGTAAGTCTGGGGATTTCTTGGAACCTGCCTTCCTCTGTGTAAAACAAACGCACGACAAAAGATAAAGTTATGTTCTCTTGCCTTTCCATCATTCCCTCATATTCAAGAAATTATGGGGCCTTTTATTTAATGAAAGTAAATGACATGCTCACTACCTTCACAAGGCTTTCTTCCTCTGAGAAGCCTTCCTTTCTCTGCTGCTAGGGCACTCCATTTTAAAACTCTTCACGTATTTATGATACACAATCTTAGCATGTATTTCAGTTTTCCAGTTGTTTCATGAGTAGAATCATATTCACAGGATCCTGACATTCTGTAAGGATGGAAACAATACTCAGTTTTCAGTGCCAAGAGATGGCTGGGTCCTCCAAAACCTTTGCTAAGTGGTTACAGACCAGACCCTCCCTGGAACAGAGCAATACTCTGTCTCCCTTAGGAGCCTTACCAAAAATAATATTAAACATTAACTTGTTGGGCTGGGGTTGTCGGCTCAGTGGCAGAGTGCTTGCCTAGCATGGGTGAGGCACTGGGTTTGATCCTTAGCACCACATAAAATAAACAGATAAAGGCATTCTGTCCATCTACAACAACAAAAATAAATAAATAAATAAGCTAATGATCAAATATTTCATGTGGTTACAGTATAGATAACAAGACTTACACTTCTGTTCCATTTCCAATCTTCTGGGCCATGATGGACAAGAAAAGATTACTCAAAACATGAATAAAAATATTGCAAAATAGATGTTACAGAAGAGCAGTGAGAAGGAAGAGGTACGGGTGTAGAGGTGTATTTGTGCAGACCGAAAGAGAGACAATGAAAGGAGGGAGGGAAGAGAGAGAGAGAAAGGACAAGGTAAAAGCAAAGGGGAAGGAATGTACTACATGCAGAGTTATTCCACACACCCCCACCCCCCATCACCCCTCAGTGGCACAAAGAGGCAAAGATGGAAAGCAGTTGGCTGGCTTTGGTGGTCAAGAGTGGGTGAAGATGGCAGGATTTCATTTGCCATTTGGCCGGTATTTTCATAGTCAAAGAGAAGAGGAGTTTCTAGCAAAGGAGGAATCCAGTGTTTTGATGCTCAGCTAGGAATATGCTGCACAGGTGACATGTCCACCTGTCTGGGCCTTTTTGCTTTTATGACTGGCTCCTCCCCTGTCTCCCTCTTCCTGCATTTTCTCCTAACCTGCATCCTTTCTTTCAAGTGGTGAGAGGGGTGTTTGCTGGGGTGATGTGCCTACAAAGCTCCCCTGTTCCAGAAAGGTGTAGGACAATGAGTGGCAATTTCTAAGTTCCAGTCCAGGTGTCTAGACGAGGACACTGTAAATCTTGACTCAGTCTTGAAGAAAAATGAGATAGGTTAGGTAAATTTGGGGAATAATAAACCTTGTACTGTCAGTTTTTACATGAAGGCTCCTTAAATGGTTACGTGCAGAGCTGAGAAGGTCACAAAGTTTTGGGTGTTAAAGGAGACAGATACAAAAATGAAGGCACAGATGCCAAACTCTATCTTGCATTTAGTTCCCCCATTGGGCATTTGCAGGTCTAACTTTAGAGTCACTGCTTTTAGCAAAGATAGCTTCTCTAAGTCTTCGTTGTTGTAGCTTGCGATAAGCCATGGTGAGAGGATTTATACCTTAGAAATTGGCAATGAGAGCTTTTATTTCTCCTCCTCGGAGAGCCAGCTCACCAGCATACCCCACAGAGAGGGCACTGGGCTGGATAAAATTTGTCTGACACTCATCTTGTGTTCCTGCTTATTCATATTTGTGATTGATGTTGTGACTTAAATCCTTCAAAAATTTCAGGAATAAAAATGATCATTGGGCAAACCCTAAAATTTAAAACAGTATGCAAATCCAAGGCCCAAACATCTGCATTTAGCATTTAATGCCAAAAGTATACTCACTACTTCCAGAAGACTATCACAAGGAAAGATGAAACCTTACAGCAATGGTATGTATGGTAGAGACTATTACTCCTCACACAGAAAAAAAAAATTGCTTGCCCAGGATCACATCAATATCAATGGCTTAAATTGCTTGTCTTCAAAGTTTAAGTCTTTATACTATACCATGCCATCTTCTACATAGTATGTGATTTGTGAAAATGCAGAACAGAAATTATCACTATTTTACAGCTTTTTAAATGACTTAGGGGCAATGAATGACTTATAATAAGATATCCAGAAAGGTCCTCTGACTCCTCACCCAGGGCTCCTCCCAGGTGGCCATAATTATGAGAGCAATAACAAAATTAAAATGAGGTCACCAGATCTCACTTTAACGTGAAACTTTAGGAGGGCAGTATTTCAAACGGAGAAAAGCTTCTGGATTGAATACAACCCTCATATTTAATAAATGTCATTAAGTAGCTCATCTTTTAAAAGCATGAGTGTAGTTCAAGGAAGAAGTCTTCAGTTGCTGTCTGCTGCTTCAGTCCAAATGTTTGGCACACAGAGCGTTCAGTTAATCGATCCTGTTGTTTATGGGTAAAACCATTTCTCACCCATCTCCCCTGTTACTGGTTCTCCAGTTTCTCCCTTAGGTTCAATGTGGTGTTTCACTTTGGGGTGTTCATTTGGAAATTGTTCTTAACAATATTGAAGATAATTCTCTCACCCAAAGAACTTTAGTCACCCAAGTTTACACTTGGCATTTGCAATCAAAGGAAGTAGGAAAGTGGAGGCAAAATGCAGAAGATGGGAAATGAACATTTGCTGAGAGAATATCTGGCCAGGCACCCCATAGCTGCTCCCATTGGGGCTTAATTGAAGGGCAACCCTACATGTCTTTCCTCACCTGGGGTGTCTCAAGCGAGGACCAATTCAAAAGGGAATTGTCACTGGGCATGGTGGCACATGCCTGTAATCCCAGTGGCTCAGGAGGCTGAGGCAGGAGGATTGTGAGTACAAAGCCAGCCTCAGCAATTTAGAAAGGCCCTAAGCAACTTACCTAGACCCTGTCTCTAAATAGAATATAAAAAGGGCTGGGGATATGGCTCAGTAATTAAGCACCCCTTAGTTAAATCCCCAGTACCACCACCAAAAAAAAAAAAAAAAAGAAATGTGTATGTGTGGAGGATTTGTCCCCCTTAAGGAAACAATGAAGCCGAATCAGTGTCCCTTTGACCTATGTCCTTCAAAATTGCCCCTCTGATGGAAGACCTTTGTTAGAAAAGCAATGATAAGAACAAAAATGGATGTCATGTTATGGCTATTTTCTTCCATTCTGATTATAAAAGTCAAAGATGCTTGTGCTTAAAAGGAAAACTTATCTGTTAGAAACACAGCACCTAATTTCCAGTTGACAGCCCACCATAGGGGGTTTCCAGCCACAGTGCAGAGGGAGAAAGATTAATTAATGGCTTAAAAGGGGCCTGCCCCCACAGACCTGTTCTTTTCCTTTTGTTCTCTTTTACTTCTGCCTAAAATGACAGGCTGTGCATACAGCCTGATCCCCGGCTTCTGACCCCTTGCTTCTAACAGGTGGGCTCAATGGGGAGTGGAGTGGGAGGTTCTGTCAGAGGCTAAGAGCTGCCAGGCTGCACAGCAGCCTTGAGCAAAGCAGTTCATCACCCCAGGAAGCGACAGCCTCACATTTCAACAACAACAAAAGATTGCAGAGGGGACCAGAAAATCCTGCTATGCAATTTCACCCTAACCAGTTAACAGCAGCCCACCATTAAATCATCAAGTTATATCACTGGAAATAAGTCACATGGAGACAAAAAAAAATCATCTTTACAACCTAGCAGATATACTTAACTGTCTAATAATAGTAAGGGGCCTCTTTGTATTGTCAATTGTATTACCAGGAAATGATTTAGGGCCGACTAGCAATAAAACCTTAGGAATGATCTTTAAAAATACATCTTTTCTTTTGTAGTCTGGGGATGGAATCCAGGACCTTGCACATGTTAGGGAAGTGCTCTACCACTGAACTGTATCCTCAGCCCTCAAAAGCATGTTTGATCACAGACATAAACTCACACACACACTACAGTGACTATATGCCCTAATCCTTTGAAATCATCACCCCTGCAGAGCCCAAGCTACCTACAGTCATGTTGTAGAAAAGCAAAGTACCTTTTTTTTAAAACTCTTTCTTTTTTCTGCTCAACAATGCAGCCAGTCCATAAGACTCACAATAAATTTACCCTTCTGTATTTTAGTTTTTTAGCCATATTAAACTAGCCAAGTCTGATCACACACCTTATTTGCTAATTTGACCTTGGCTATTTTCCAAAGTCTAGTCCGATTCAAAGGCCGACGACTCACCTCTGTTTAGGGTTTTGAGGAAATGGGCACAGGCTGTGAGGGCTTGAGACCAAAATGGGGTCCTGGTAATTATGGTGATGTCGAAAGAAGTATAGGGGTGACACTTTTTATAGACATGCATTGCATGCTTGTCATAAATTGTTGGAAAATAGGTGCTCCTGATTTTGAGTTAGACCTCAAGAACAGAAGGCAATATTCTTTCTTGTGCCAAAGGAACATTAAGGAGGTCTGAAATAACAAATTCTAGAGGGCCTCATGAAGACTTTGGTGTGATGAGATTCCATGAATGAATGAATGGATGGATGGATGGGATGGAAGCGGGTTACATAGGAGGTTCCCTGCCACCTGCCTCTTGGTTATAAGCACCAAATCTGAGAAAAGTGATGTAAAGAAGATATTCTTTGAAATATATTTTTATTCCATTTGTTCTGTCCCCTATATTGATAATGTTTCTCTGATGAGAAAGTTCACTTTAGAGCATAACATATATTTTTAGAGATATACTTCTCCCAAATTTTGAACAACTAAGATGCTATTCCCTAATGCTTAAGGGCTATTCAGACTCAGTTTGTTAGAAAGAAATGAGGAAACAGAAACAAAGCAACTTAACTTTGATTATTGAATAACTCTTAACTGTCTAAACATGACCCCTTTCAGAGTGATAATATGATTCAGTCAGGTGCAATCATGCGGTCTGAATGAGATGCTAAGTAAGGAAGGATCTAGTGATTGTTTTAACACTCTGCTTCATTTAGTATTTGCAAGCTTTTAAATGGGTGAATTATTCTTCAGATGTATCCTGTTTTTAAGCATATATAACTCATTAATGATAGATTTCCTGGCCTTTGCCTTTGTAGATCTGGGTCAGTGCTTTGGTTCGATGGTGTGCTAGCTATGTTATCTTGGACAAGTTACTTAACCTTTCTGAACTACATCTGTAAAACTGGGTTAATCATTTTTGTCTCTCAGGGTTATTGTGGGGGTTACATAAAATTTAATAATTTTTATAAGTGCATAGCATTGCCTGGCATGGATGAGGCATTCAGGATTATTTATCCAATAAAAATAGTGAAATGTAGTCATCACTAATGATGTGACTGCTTTAAAATATTTGAAATAAAATATTTGAAACTTTCAACAGCTCTTGTTTTTCCATTGGATTTCCATATACAATGGAGATACATTTTTCACCAAAATACCACAGCCATAGCTGTCTCTCAACCTGACTTCTATAATTCTTTCCCTTTGCTATGATTCTGTCTCAAAATCAGTTCTTTGTGTTCACTAGGATTCTGATTACATCTCAAAGAAAAGTAATATGAGGTTGCTTTGTTTAACATTGAAAATGCATTTAATATATCTTGGCTGATGCAAATATACATATTAAGGTAATGGAACAATATTAGATAGATGTACTCATTTCACAGATATTGTCTGCAAGTCACTGGGAAAGGAATGGAGAAAAAAAGGCCCATTCTCTCCTGTCATGGCAGTGGCAGGCTCTTGGGGAAAACAGACATCTGTCAGACAGCTACACAAATACATATGTAATTGTCACTGTGACTCATATTATGACAAAACTATATTTGGCACCACATGAGTATGCAATAGAGAATTAATTATGACCTCCCAAGGAGGTTGGGAAGTGATTCCTGAGCACAGATACAAAGAAAGAGTGATGTCACCTGCATACAGAGGAGATGAGTGTTTCCCAGGCAGAGCATGTACACAGACCTGAATGTAGTAGGGGCAAGGCAAATAAGAGGAATCAGGGGCACTCAGTGCATGGAGCAGAACCAGCAGGGACTTAGATGAAACTGGAGAGGTTGCTAAAGGATAGACCAGAAGGGACCCCATGAAAGAGCAAAGGCAAACTGCTGGATAGTTTGAATAATGCGATCAGATGAGTATTTCTAAAGACCAACCTGGGTTCTCCACTGGGGCTGTCTGGAGAGTCATTAACAGATTACCTCTTTTGAACTTAATCAAACATTAAATCATAATTCCACCAGGTAGTTGCATTTTAGAAAACTAAAATCTTGGTTTCATGTGTGTTATCTATTACAAACAGCTAAAAAATTGAAAAGGCAGTCTTTTAATATGTCAGCTTACTTTTAACATCAAATAGGAATCTGTATCACCACAACCATCAATAGAAAATGGG